>NC_045148.1:13912385-14212385 GCF_008831285.2 Nymphaea colorata | reverse complement strand
TGTTAGGCATCTGTTCTGAGCAGAGTCGTTTGCTTTAGTTGAGTCAGAGTGAAGTTACGAAGTCTTAGGGAGTTGGTTAGTGGGTCGGTAAATGGACCCAGTACACGGGTCGAAGGTAATTAGAGAGCCTAACCCACCCCACTTATTGGTTGTATAAAGCTGAGCAGGGATTAAAACCCTAATACATAATGAAATCTCCCTGTTTCTAAGTGAAGACTGGCTTTCATCAAGATTTAGTGTGCATGAGTTGCTTGTTGGCGTGAAGTCTCACATCCCACCATGTGAACATCATCCATTATAGTGATCAAGTTGCCTACAATATGACAGGATTGAACACACACACACACACACACACACACACACACATATATATATATATATATATATATATATATATATATATATATATATCCAAATTAACATGACTCATGAATCAGCACATCCACTTAGTTAACACAATTTAGTTATTAATGTGATATTTTCACTCACAGCGTACTTGCATACTTGTAATCGTTAGCATATCCTACAAATCTGCTGCGTGTGGCTGTATTTTGTAGGGGAATGTTCAACATGCACATATACTACAAACCAAAAACTTTCAAGTCATTGTAATAAGGATGAACACTGAAAAAGGTAAAATAAGGGGATTGATTTCCCAAAAGCACCATATCTGCTGTTGAATAAAAAACTTTTTGTCCTTAGGCCAATGTGAATGTGACTATCATGTAACCTACTCAAGGCATCCTCATTAATATGGTGATGTTTCTTTTCAGCAACACTATTTTGTTTTGGGTGAATGTGTGGAAGGCACTTTGTGACATTAAGCCTCACTAGTTGAAATGTTTAATGAGAGTCCTTGCAAGAAGTAGTTTCTCCCTGCATGACATTGGAAATGTATAATATTAAAGGGAAATTGATTTTGGACTATGGCATGGAAAGAACAAATAATTTAGAAACTTCACACTTGCGTTTCATGAAAAGTATCGAAGTATGACTTGAATATTTATCTATAAAAATAACATAATATCAAATTCTATAAAAGGAGCATTATGGGGCAGGATCTTAATATCACAATAAATAATTTAAAAGGGTCTTGACGCTCTTTGGTTTATTGAAATTAAAATGAAGAACATGACCATTATAAACTGGTCTGATCCTGTTGGATCCATATCCAGATCCGCTGGCCTCTAATGTCACATGCACCTGAGGCATATCCCCTCCTATCAGACTACGATTAATACAAGTAAAATGAACTGGTGGGTCAATTTTACAATTATTTTGCCTGTTCCTTTATGAATAGTACAGTCTGTGTCCTGTATATAGCTGTGTTCATTTGAGTCCTTATTTTGTGTTTCGTGTCTTACTGTCTTTTTTCAAAATTTTCCTTGTTACTGTTTCTGATAGTTGATTCTTATTCGTGAAATTGATCTGTTTATTGTTGTGGTCAAATGTGATTGCAGGTATGCTGTATATTTATTTTCTCAGAACCATGAGGAACTTGTTGGAGTTTATGCATCTCAACTTGCTCCTCATCTTTGTGTTGACCTTTTTGTACATATAATGGAAATAAGATTGATGGCCAGGTGATTTTATAATTTCTTGTTCTTTCTTGTTGCTAGTTAAATGGTACTATTTTACAATATGATCTATCTGAAGATTCTGAATGCTTATAATTTCCCTTCGTATGATTGATGGTACATGTCCATATGTAGAGCTTATATGTGAGTATCTGTTGCAAAATATTTTGTTGTTCACCTGTTGCGTATCAGTTGATTTTTAAATATTTGTATTGCAGTGTGATGCAGGAGAAATTCATTTAATATTATATTTAGGCTGGATCCATATTGGATCCATTTACTTGGTTTATTTATGTGGTTCCTTATCTGTTTTGGATTATTAAGTAGAGCTTGAACTTTTATTTGGATAGTGGATCTGAGATCCAATATGTTTAGGAAAGCCTATTTAAGATGGACGTGTGGTTCATTTGGAGAGAAGTTGATTAATGAAACCCTAATTTCTTATTCATTTCTTGGTTTTCCTTCATTGTTTCCTTCCCTTGTTTCCATGCTTTCTTGCGTTCCTTTAATTTGCCTGCTTACTTGTCATTTAGATTGTAGTTTGCCGTGAGGATTGGAGCTAACCCTCTAACCATTGTGTCAGGTTGTCAAATAAATGTGGTTAGTAGGTATATTTTGCCTGATTTTTTTGTATGGTTGTAAACAGTGTTCATGTCAAGTACAAGATCTTCCGGTCTGCGATGGAGTACTTGCCTTTCTTATCCACGGATGCTTCCAAAGGCTGCTTTGGGGATATTCTTGAAAGGTTATATATATATGAACCATTTCCGCATGTTATGAAATCTTTGAATTTTCTGTCATGCATGCTCAATATAGTGGTCTTTGTACAGGGTTTTATCTAGGTCTCGCCAAATCATTTGTAATAAAAGTGATGAAAATTCACACAATGCAATGGAGCAACATCAACTACAAACCATTAGGAAGGCTATGGTTGTCCAATGGCTTTGTTTTACTCCACCGTCGACAATCAATGGTTGTGAAGAGATCAAAGCAAAACTTCTCAAACTGGCGTTGGCACATAGGTACAATAATTATTTTATTATTTCCGTTTTACATTTAAAATCTACACTAAAGATGTCAAGTTTCATAGACCATTCATGATTTGTACTTTCTTTACAGAAGTGAGTACTACCGCACGTGAATGTTATTTTTGAAACACAAAGTGACACACAAGTGAAGTCTTGTCTACATGCTTTCGTTTGATTGGCATATAGGCGTGCTTTCCATCCTTTTTCTGAATTTGCAATCTTGTGCTGTTTCAGCAACATGCTGTTTAGAGAGTTTGCTCTGATATCCATGCGGAGAACTCCTGAACTGCCTGCAGGAGCACATTTGCTGCTAAGCTTCTTAGCTGAGCCTTTACAACAGCCTATAGATAGTTTATTTATGGAGGAAGAGGATGACATTTCTGAGGACATGGTTGAATTCAAAGATTGGGTGGGTATTAGCTGGTATATGAAAAGTTTACTAGTTTACTAATTGTTTCATGGTGTCCTGTCACGCAATTTATTGTATTTGATCTTGGTTATGAAATGTTGAGACATGATCATAATGTTGTCTTCTATCTTGTGAAACTAATAAAGAGGGAATACAATACTTTTTTGGAATTTCCAGCTGGAGAAAGTGTTGAAAAAGTACCTATTGTTTATGAGGTTGTAAAGAAAGTAAACCTTTTTGAGGATGTATATTTAAAAACTGATGATTATCCTGGGAAAAAGCGCATTCACTTTTCAATCGAAGCTTCCTGTTAAGGACCCTAAGAGTTGCTAATAGAATTGGTGACCATGATTTGCAGTTTGAATATGTCTTGCGGAATAATTAAAACTGTTATTTTCTCTCAGCAAGAATTCTACTCCTGTGATGCTACTTACCGGCGTTGGCTCAAAATAGAGCTGGAGAATGCAGTTGTTCCTCCTCATGAACTTGCTGAAGAAGAAAGAGAAAAAGCACATATTGCCGCTAGAGAGATGCTTGATACATCACTGGGTCTTCTGCTAAGTAAGTATTTCTGGATCCTGGTTCCTGCTTGCAATAAGCCTAATAATCCTATCTGTATTTACACTAATTTTCCAACGGCAAGCTTAACATGACTTACTCCTAATGGACAGTGAACTGCTGTTATTAAAGTATTTTCCAAAGCTTGGCATAATTGCATGAAAAATGTTGATAGTTTTCCCCTTTTGCAACAAAAGGTGATTCTTCAAAAGGGCAATACTTAAAACCTGCAAGTTGAGGATTTGACTTGTCTCAACTGGGTAAGATAGGCAGACTTTGTAACTTTTTTGGTGTCTTACATAATCTGTTTGTGTGTGTGTATATGTGTGTGCATTTGGTTCTTTTGGGTTGTCCTAGCTTGGGCTTGCTAAGGCTTTGCATTTGATATTGGTTTATATCTCCTTTCTGTGCAAGTGCATTTTTATTTCTGTAGATTAGACGTTGCAACTTATTCATGATACTATGTTCGCATTGCAGAGAGAGAAGCACCTTGGTTCGTTGAAGGTTCAACTGCTTATAATGATCCTTCTGATTGCATGTTTCTTGAGTTACATGCAACTTTGATGCTTTGTCTACCAACAGGAGAGTCGGTGTCACCAGATCCTACTCTTTGCACTACATTGATGAGTGCTTTATATTCTTCTGTTAGTGAAGACATTGCATTGGAACGCCAGCTGCAGGTATGGTGCAGTTCTTCTGCTTTAGCATGAGGAAATTGTAATGTTATTTTGTTCATTGATGCAAGTACATGGAGACTTTCTCTAATGCATGCATGATTAGTTGGCATGATTTCTTTTAGGTTTTGTCTTTTTGTCCAATCATTGTTCTCTTTGGGAAATTTGTTTAAAGAGATCCTGATGTATTATATGGGCCTTCATGTGTGTGTTTTGTGCATAAGGTTTAAATAGTATTGACCCTTGTGTGCACTCATGTCAGACGTTTGGTTGTAATAGATTAATGCCATGGGTACTGGCATCTCTAGTGAAGAATGGCTTCTTTTGAAGAAAGAGTACTTCTGTGTCTCTGACATGATATCTGCAATTTCCATTGAGATGGATTATCTACCAATGGGTGATTTGATAGGTCCTGCTTCTGGCAAGACATTTGAATATTTAAATGGTAGTGCTGTATTATCAAGGATTCAAGAGGATTAATTGTCAACGTTATCTATCCAGCAATAAGCTGGGATTACGTCTCTTGTGGCAGATTGTCAAGCAGTTTGAACGGTTCCTTGTCATCCTAGGAAAAGCATTCTACATTGGCAGTGGTCTGACAATTGAAATTGAGGAAGAATATCAACAACATGACAAAGTATTTATATGCAAGAGTTGCAGGCTTCAGTATATTACAACTTAAAAGAACTTGAGGACATTATGACTGGTTCTGGACTAAATGAATTGCCTAAAAAGAATCATTTAATTTTGTAATAAGAGCATGACAACTGAATGTTCTTATTGTAATAAGAGCATGACAACTGAATGTTCTGTAAAATTTGTTGATTACGAATTAGGTGGAGGGTTTAAACTTTGAACTGATCTTCTATGGAGAATTGAATTGCTTTCCTGAGAAGCTGTTTATTGGATAGGGCTAAATGTCATGGTCATGGGCTGCACATCTAAGTGCTCTACATCTGGTTGTTCTTACACGATACTTATGGGAGTACAATCTTTATCTGGGGATTAAAAAAGCTTGGTAAAGCAACCTCCTGAAATTTGTCACACGGGCATGCAGCATTGGAATCTCATTATAGGTACTTCCAGCTATATAGTTTCCACTTCCTTTTAACTGATGGTTGTGAGAAGGCATACAAGTTACAAGGTTGACCTTAACCGACTTCTCAATAGGTGCTTGGCCATCCTGCTTTCCAGTTTCCAGGCTTACTGTGGTATGGCACCTGAAGCTGAAGCTTCCTTGATGAAAACGAGATTCCAAATTTGATAGCTAAATGATCCACATTTCCAGAACCTATTTTCCATGTTGTAGATAATTTTTTTTGGGAGAGAGATCCATTCCTTTGGAGATGTCTATTGGCTGTAAACATAGTTATGTCAACTTGTACAAAATGCTCTATATATGAAAATTTGAAAGCTTGTCAAAGTCATATTCAATAGTAAGAAATGGTGATTGACTCATATTCACAGTAGAAACTTGTGTTTCAGTGAATCATACATTATACATATTTATCAGATCTCAAGGTTAATAAAATGGTTCTAGTGCAGTCTGCAACTTGTTTCTCTTAAACTGTTGCTTTTTTATCTTCATGATTAGGTTGATGTTGCTCCCTCATCAAAGGACCAGAGCTGTTTTGAAGCTGTAATTCGATGCCTGGCAGCTGATAGGGATGGGTTGAAGCAGCATAAAGCAAATGATGGTGGCCTTTTAGCTGAGGTCATAGCTGCAGGATTTAAAGGTACCTTTGTATAGCTTTCTATCTGTGAGTTTTTGCGGAATGTGATGATTCTGCAATGCTGATGAACCGTTAATTTGATCTTTTGTTCTCCATAGGTGAACTCCCTCGATTTCAAGCCAAAGTAACGTTAGAAATTTCGCAGCTTGATGCTTGGTATACAGATGATATGGGTTCTTCTAGAACTCCAGCTCCTTACATTGTCCGAGGCCTCTGCCGTCGCTGTTGCCTTCCAGAGACTATTCTTCGCTGTATGCAGGTGCTGATCTTAATTCCATGGTGCACTCCTTTTGTTCTGTAAGAGCTGCATTCCATTATGCACTTTGTGCCATGGGACGTTGGCAATAGTTCTGCCCCTTTTTAAAAGCTTATGAAAAGGAGCCCAAAATTTTATAGATGAAACAAAACACACTCAAATTTGAAGGATTTTCATTTAAGTTCTTAACTGCATTTCTCTTATCGAATTTAAGTGGGTAAAATGCTAAATGTAGGTTATTTAGATTTCAGATGTGAGCTTTGTATCAGCCAGCAGCCTTAGAGAGAGAAACGTTACTTCATTCATTAACCCTAATCTCCGTAATAAAGAGATTAGGGTTGAAGAAAGATTTACAAAGTACATCAACAAAAAATAGAGGAATGTTTAAAGACACCTCATAACTATTAAATATTGCAAAGAACCACCTAGAAACATACACTCTTCTAATTCAACACTCCCCCTCAAGCTGGAGCATACATATTAATCATGCTCAGCTTGTCACAACATCTAAAATGGTCACCAATAGGAAGAGCTTTAGTGAAGACATCTGCAGCTTGATCTTCTGATGATACATGAGTGGTTATGGTTCCTCCTTGAACGGGATACCGAATGTAATGACAGTCCACTTTAATATGTTTAGTTCTCTCATGAAAAACTGGATTATTCGCAATGTATGTGGCTGCTCGATTGTCACAGTACATCTTCATGGGAAGCAGAATCGACACACTTAGGCTAGATAGCATGGATTTAGCCCAAGTCATTTCAGCGACAGTTTGAACCATAGCTCTGTATTCAGATTCTACACTAGATCTTGACACCACACCTTGCTTTTTGCTTCTCCAGGATATAAGGTTGCCTCCCACAAATACACAAAATCATGTGGTAGATTTCCTGTCTTCGATTGAGCCAACATAGTCAGCATCACTATAGGCTTCCACTTCCAGGGTCTTGCCTTTTGTGTATAAAAGTCCTTTGCCAGGAGATGATTTCAGATATTTGACCACCATTAAAGCAACATCCCAATGAACATTCCTGGGTCTTTCCATAAATTGACTTAGTTTCTCCACTGCAAAGCTAATGTCTAGTCTGGTCACAATAACATAGAGGAGTTTTCCAATAAGAGACCTATATGATCGAGAATCCACTAATTCTGATTGGTCATCATGAAGATGTATGCGTGGATTCACAGGTAGATTGGCCGGTTTAGCTCCTAGCATCCCAGTGTCTTGCAATAAATCCAGAACATACTTTTGTTGAGAGAGAACTACACCTTGTTGCGAGCCATCTCTATTCCCAAGAAATATCGTAGTTGACCAAGATCTTTCGTCACAAAGTGTTTTTGAAGGAACAACTTTGTATCAGAAATTTCTTGATCGAAGTCACCTGTCAGGATAATATCATCAACATAAACTATTAGAACGGTCATACCCCTGGAATTCTTCTTGATAAACAGAGAATGATCAAAAGGGGATCTCGCAAAGCCACACTTTGAGACTACCTCAGAGAACTTTGTGAAACCACGCACGAGGACTCTGCTTGAGTCCATAAATAGCTTTCTTCAGTTTGCGCACTTTTCCACACTTCTCCTGTCGTTCAAACCTTGGTGGTTGTTGCATATAGACAGTCTCATTAAGATCACCGTACAACATAGCATTTTTGACATCAAGCTGATACATAGGCCAGTCATGGTGTACAACCACAGAGATGATAAGACGAATGGTCCCCAACCGAGCAACAGGAGAAAAAGTTTCGAAGAAATCAACCCCGTGAGTCTACGTGTAGCCCTTAGCAACCAACTGAACTTTGTATCTTTCCATAGAACCATCAGAATTATATTTCACTATGAATACCCACTTGGAGCTAACAATGTCACAACCAGGAGGTGGATCAATAAGTTCCCAAGTGTCTCGCTAAACTAATTCATCCATCTCATCTTGCATAGCTTGTCTTCATTGGGTATCTAATATGGCCTGTTGGTGACAAGTAGGAACTGCATGAGCCGCCAGAGCTTGAATAAACTGTTGCATACTTTTACCAACATTGTCAGTATAAACAAAATGAGATATAAGATGCAGAGTACATTGTCACTTGTCTTTGCGAAGAGCAATAGGTAAGTCCTGACAGAGATCAGATGGACAAGGTATACTCTCTTCAGATGTACTTACCTCCTGAGAAGCGGTTGGGGAAGGATCATGAGAAGGGTCCTGTGGACGTGTGTAGACCAGCGGATGATCACGAAACTTGGACACTACAACGGGAGAATCCCTAGAAGCTATGTCACCAAGGTGCGGGATGCAGGTGCCGGTACGGCACATCTTAAAAATTTTAGGTGCGGTGGTGCGGGAAGACTATTTATTATTATTATTATTAATTTATAATAATAATTAAATGATAATATATATGACAAAATTATTTCTAAATCACAAAATTATTAAATATCAAAATCAAAATTTCAATTTTCCCCTTCCTTTCTTTCTTAATAAGGAGGTTAGGTTCGGGGTCGGAGGGAGGGGTCGAAGCGCTCCGTTAGTCCGTTGTTCACGAAGGGTATTCCTATAACTATTTTGGTTTTGGGTAAGTTGAATTGGATCAGAATCCAAATTCGGACCCGAACTCTATCGCTCGAAGAGGAAGCCCGACGGGTTCCCCTTCCTTATCTTCCTCTTCCTCTTCCTCTTCCTCGTCTTCCTCTCTATCTCCCTCTTTGTTGCCCTCTCAATCTCTCATTCCGCAGGTGAGCATCAACACAGAGAAGAAGAAGGAAGGAGAAGTGGCGGCGGCAGCGGTGCAGCACGGCGGCGATTTGGGTAACTAGCTCTTCCTCCCGTCCTCACCTCTCTTCCTCCCGTCCTCACCTCTCTTCCTTAGGGGTGCACAACGAGTCGAGTTACTCGAACTCGACTCGTTAGTTTAAACGAGCTGCTCATTTTGTTAAACGAGTCGAGCTTGAGTTGACGAGTCGACTCGTTTAACTAATCGAGTTCGAGTTGCATGAACTCGACTCGTATAAACTTGACTCGACTCGTACAAACCGGTTCATGAAACCGGTTCACCGGTTTAAGGTTAAAAGTAAAAACGAAACGTCGAAAGCCTTTCTCTCTATTCTCGATTTCTCCTCTTCCATCGACCGCAAAATGTCTTCCCTCTTCCGTTTCCGTCGACCACCAGACCAGACGAGGTCACGAGAGAAGCGCCCTTGTGATTCGACCATGTTCCATCTAGAAGGGGAAGGCCGATGGGGTGAAGCCGCGAAGCGCAGCAGCCGGCAGGGCGGCGGGCGATAGGTTTTCTTCTTCTTCTTCTTCTTCTTCTTCTTGAATCGGTTCTTCTTCTGTTGGGTTTTCATTTTTTTCCCCCTTCTTCAAGCGCCTGGGTCTCGCTTGCGTGGTCGGTGATTTTCCCCCTTCTTCAAGCGCCTGGGTCTCCTTTGCGTGGTCGGTGATTTCCCCCTTCTTCAAGCACCTGGGTCTCGTTTGCATGGTCAGTGACGCGCGACCTTTGTCCCAGACTCCTCGGTTAGGGTTTATCTTCTCCCTCGTTTTTTTTTTTTGGTTTATTGCTTTGAATCTTGTGGTGTTTTCTATTTTGTTGTTATTGATAGTAAATTTGTTCTTCTCGTTTTCGTGTGTTGTTTTTACATGTAATGTGGACTGATTACATCTCTGTTTTTACATGTAATGTTGTTTTTGGTGTTTTCATCTCTGTTTTTCATCTTTGTTTTGCTGTTATTGTCGTGTGATTTTTTTTCATCTCTGTTTTGCTGTTACTCTGTTTTGCTGTTACGCGAGTCGAGCTCGAGCTAAACGAGCTAAAGTTAAATGAGCTTAAATGGTAAACAAGTTGTCGAGCTAAATCGGGTTAATCGAGTCGAGCTCGAGCTTGCTGTAAGAAGCTTGACTCGAGCTTGAGTCGAGTTCGAGCTCGAGTAATTTTAGTCGAGTCGAGCTCGAGCTGGCCAAGCTCGGCTCGAACTCGCTCATGAACAGCCCTGCTCTTCCTCCCTCTCCCAACTGTTTCCCCCTCGCTCGAGCCCTCTCTTCCTCCCGTCCTCACCTCTCTTCCTCCCATCCTCACTTACCCTCTCTTCCTTTGGCGTTCATCCCCCCTCAACCTTGCTCTCCCGCTCCCTTTCCCCCAATTCGTGTCTCTTTCCCACACTCTCTCCCTCTCCATACCGCTGCCCTCTCTTTTTACGGTGCGGTTTGGGTGCGAATCTAGGTTGCACCCACACCCGAATCAGCACCCACGTCACGCGGGTGCGGGTCCATTTCTGCCGCACCCTGGTGACACAGCCTAGAAGGAGACTCGTAAGGAAATGACTCCAAAGAAATATGAGGAATAGGTAGTGGGTCAGATGACAATGGCAGCTCAGGTGAGGTAGGTGAGGAACTATAATAAGGCTGAGACTTAAAGAATGTCACATCCGCACTGATATACTCTTTTTGAGTGGTCAAAGCATTTGTAACCTTTATGATTTCTGGAATAGCCAATAAAGACACACTTAATGGCTTGGGCACCTAATTTATCACGTGTGAGTCCAAGTATGTGAACGAAGCATGTGCAACCAAATACTTTGGGAGCTACTGGAAACAAGGATCGTTGTGGGTGCACAAGTTTAATGGGAACCTTGTTGTCAATGGAGGATGAGGGTAAACAGTTGGTCAAGTAACAGACAGTGAGGATGACATCTCCCAAAAAATATGCAGGTAGATTAGTATGAAGCATTAGGGAGCGTGCCACATTTAAAAGTTGGCGATGTTTCCGCTCAGCTACTCCATTTTGCTGAGAGGTGTGAGGACAAGTAAATTGAGGAGAAATGCCATGAGTAAAATTTCATTAAGGTAGATGCCTTGAACTCAAGAGCATTATCAATGCGAACACTTTTAACAAGAATACCAAACTGGGTCTTTATTTCAATAATAAGGTTCTTGAGTGTACATATGACCTCAGACCTTTCTTTCAAAAGAAAAACCCAAGTGACTCGAGAATAATCATCAACAATGACAAGGAAATAACAAAATCTAGACCTACTAGCAACTCTGCGAGGACCCCACACATCAACGTGAAGAAGATCAAATAGTCCACAACTGGACGGACTAAGACTCGATGAATAACTGCTACGGGTGTGCTTGCCAAGTTGACAGGCCTCACACTGGAATGACTCTGGAACTGATAGATGAGGAAGTATGTGACGGAGCTTGGAGACAGATGGATGACCAAGTCTGAGATGCCACTGGAAGGAGGAGGACAATGAAGAAGTCGAGACAATTGCAATACCCACAGAATCAGACGGAAAGTAGATGCCCCCTTTCTCTTAGCCTTCACCAATCGTCTTCCCAATTTGCAAGTCCTGAAATGAACATACACCAGAGTCAAATGTAACACAACAATGTAAATCATTAATCAATTGTCCAACTGATAAAAGAAGATTGGTGCAAAACTTAGGAGCATATAACACATTAGGAATTGTCATAGACTGAAAAATCTTAATATCTCCATAACCCGTAATAGGAGACCATCTACCACCATCTGCATGTCTCACATGACGTGTCTGAGGTAATGAGTGTAGCACGATAAACATACAAGGCCTACTACAAAAGTGTCTCGATGCTTTTGAATCAATAATCCAAGTAGTACCTGTATCATGTGGAGCAGTATCAACAGACATAGCACTGTCTATCATAACTATAGAGGCTGACGATTGAGTAGATCTGTGTGCTAAGAACTCCTCATACTCTGAGTTGTTGATATTCACAGTCACAGTCTCAGGATTGGAAGAAGGTAAAGACCCCTCTACTACTGATGAAGCTGCTTGGATAGATCCAATAGGAGACTGTAATGAATTCTTGCCCTGCTCAGATGCAACACCTTTTCCTAGGGGTATAGCGGAAGGACGACCAAGCTTATCCCAATATCTGTCTTCCAACTTGGGAGCATCTAACTTTACAGTAGAGCCATAAGAAAAGAGATTGCCTGTGTTCTTATGCTCATACTGCGTCTCTGTCTTGCCTTCAGCGGCCATAGTGCACGACTTGACAATGTGATCTTAATCTGGTTGCACTATGATACAATCAAGAGTATAGCGTGCAGCAATCAACTTGAGAAAACTTAGGCAGATATACATATATATTTTCTCGCACCAAAAGCAGTCCTTAAAAAGAATTTTTGTGAACATGTTGCTCAGTAAATCAGTCCACCAATCACAACAATCAATAAATGAACAAGAATATGTGAACTTCTTGTTCAAAACAGGCCACCAGGCTTCTACTTATCCACATATGCATATAAAAAAAAACTTTGTTGTTCAAATCAGTCAACCAATCACAACAATCAAAAAATGAACAGGAATATATGAACCTGCTGTTCAAAACAGTCTACCAAGCTTCCAAATCAGTCCACCAGATTATAAAACAGACATTCAATCTAATAAAAAAAATATACCCAATGTGCAGCTACTCCACTTGCCGCCACTTTTCCACAGTCATTAAAAATATGATAAGAATATGGTCCACGTGCATTTAATCTTCCACGAGCCCAGATCTGAACTGAATCCACATGCAGCTACTTTTCCATGAGCCTAGATCTGAATAATAATGGAGTCCATGTGCTGCTATTCATCCACGAAGCTAGATCTGACTTACAACTTTCCACTGCAACTCCCACGTAGTTGCGTACGCTCCACTACATCCACGTTGGGGACCTAATCACAAATACCTCTCACATGTGATTAGGTTCCCCTTTCACGCTGCTTCACTGTCTTTCGATCAACAGAGAGAAGAGAGAAAGGAAGGATAGAGGAAGAGAAGAAGTGGGAAGAGATGAGAGAGGAAGAGAGAAGGGGTCGCCGGCGGAGAAGGGTGGAGATCGCCGGCTCTGATACCATGTCACAGCTGGCAGCCTTAGAGAGAGAAACGTTACTTCATTCATTAACCCTAATCTCCGTAATAAAGAGATTAGGGTTGAAGAGAGATTTACAAAGTACATCAACAGAAAATAGAGGAATGTTTAAAGACACCTCATAACTATTAAATATTGCAAAGAACCACCTAGAAACATAAACTCTTCTAATTCAACAAGCTTGATATTATTATTCCCTCAAAAGGGTAGCATGTTTTTTAAAATGCTCCTTTTCTTTTGTGTAGACAATCTGCAGTGCTGGCTAAGATTTTACTTTAGCAGCAAGAACAGGAAGCAAATTTCTTTTTAGCTACAAGCGCTGAGAGGTTTCTTCTTTTGATGTAATGCATGTTTATTTTTCTAAAAAGTCATGCTTTCACATCTTCTACTTATTCAAGCTTACTTGGAAATGTCTTCTTCAGATGTGTCCTGGTTTATCTGCAAGTTGCTTTTTGCTAATGGGCTTGCACTTAACTCCTATTGCACTTATTGCACATTGGCTTCCTGCTTCACTTTCTCCTTTTTTTTTTTGTTTAGATACACATTCTTTCAGTTCTTTAACCTTGGAAGTTTGAGTGATATTGGTGAACTCTTTATTGACAATCCTTTTTTCTGCAGGTTTATGTATCACTTGCTGAATCAGGAAAATTTTTATCGAGCCATGATGAATTAATTGATCTAGTTGCCTCATCTCAGTCAGCATTGCTTCCGTTGTTCAGCCCCCTTCAATTGCAGGTCTGTTTGTAGCATGCCATTTGATCTCCAGAAGAAGTTTATTTTTTTCTTCCCTACTGTTTCGGTCATTCCAATTGTTGATTATGTAACTTAGATTCCTCTAATCATATGCAGTAATTTGTTTTTTCTTTTGGAAAGTCCATCTACCCTGTTTTTTTCAACTTATTTTTATTTTCTACGAGTGATTCGTTTCATTTTATGGCTACTTGCATGTTTGAAGATGCCCGTTGTCTATACTACTTTCTTTTGTATGAGAAATTAGAACAAATCATCTTAACTTCTATTAACAAGTTCACCTAATTTTAGGTCTTCATTTGAATAATATAATTGTTGGGCGATGTGGGCTTTTTGCATATGCAGCCCTGACTGATGAGAAGTACTTCCATCCAAAAACAGAAAGTGCACGATCTTCTCTGTTTGGCTGAACCAAACTGTACTTCAAAAGTTAAATCATGTTAAAGGTCACATAGCTACACACTCTAGCATTGTTATTGAACTTGACCTGCGCTCAGTTGATCAGTTTTCAAGCTTGAACTGTTGAGGAAAAATTGATTCTTTTTTTTTTTTTGTTAATAACGTCACTGGAGAAGGAAGAGAAGCTGCCTTGTCTAAGTCAAAGATACCTCTCTCTTATTTTTGTTTAAAAAGCATTATTTGCCATGAGGATAAAGATCACCATTTGAAACCTTAGTTGGCTACTTGATAATAATGACTATGGTACACATGCATGCGGTGGCTCATTGATGTTTGATCTACTGGTGTTGCTTGTTAGCTAGTTCATCTGCTTTGCTGTCCGATTCTTGGTTAAGTTTAAAAATGTATAAGATGCCACAAGATAAAGACAAAGATGCCATTTTAATTCTGATTTGGCCACTTTATATTGATATGATATACAAGCATCTAATGGGTCTTTGATGTTGCTCTGCTAGTGGTGCTTGTGAACTAGTCCATCTCATGCACTACCCTATTCTTGGTTGGAATGATCAATCTGGTGTTAAGATGTCTTCCATCCCATTTAGCTGTACTTTATTACAGTTACTATTTCTTGTACCAGCACCATCTTCTTTTACTATTTTTCTTTCGTCATATAGTCAAAACTGCTTTCTAATTAATTTCTATAATATAAATGATCATGCAACTTGAATGGTGGAAATATGGGAATTCCATTACAATTTTTTTTCTACTGTGTAACTTCAGATTGTTCAGGTTATTTTACTGATAAATGTATTGTTTGTCCAGGAATTTCTATTGTTTGAAAGGGAGTATGCAATATTGCAAATGGAAGCTCAAGAAGAGCCATTGACAAGTCCTTGATAACTTATGACATTTATAGTTATGTGTTATCATGAAGTGCCCAGTTGAGGTAATGTTTGATGCCCTAACCTTTCTTTTCGTATGAAGAATATTTAATTTCAAATTTATTAGTTATATAAAAACATAATGTACACCTTAAAACAGATACCATAGTTTGGTGATGTGTGGTTTTGGCTGTCTGGCAGGAATTCTGGCCAATATTTTCAGATCTGATTCTATGGATGAGCTTGGACGGCCAAATTTTAGAGGTTGAATATAATATCAAAATCTGATGCGCAGTGTGTATTTAACAACTCCCCTAGTTTTCACTGAATTGATCTGTTGATTTTAAAACCTTCCTATTGATCCATGTGTCAAGTTTGAATGTTCTTTTCCAATCCTATAGGTTTAGGCCCTCCTAGCTCATTTCTTTGGTTGAAGGCTGGACAAACACCAGATGGCTATGCAATTTAGTTGTATATTTTAAGCAGACATGTTTGTTCATTTGTATATTTATAAAATACAAATTGCTAAAGAAAATAATAGCAAGATAGGCTAAAAAGTGTAAAACAGTGCCATGTCCTGCACCTGTGTCCATATGTTCCCACGGGGGTGGTGTCCTTTCAGGTATGTCCATGTGATGTAAGATTACAACCTTCTTTCTGTGTGATAATGCCCGACTGATATTACTCTAAATTCCATTCTGGCATTCACTTGGAAAGTACTTCCTTTTGTGTTGTAGGAACTCATTCGTAACCTGGTTGGTAACTTCAGATTGCTTTGGAAATAGCTGCAATATTTCCGTTTTGTCTCCAATACAGCAAATCTTCGTCCGCTTGAATTTCAATTTTAGCTTCGAGGGATGTTGCTGTTAGTTTTCTTTGAGAATAACTGTCCAAAGTAATATATATGCCATTTACGGGCATCACTGGAAGGTGAAAACCCCTGGGTTTACCCCTGGCAGCTATGCATTACGAACGAACGCCGTGTGGAAGCTCATGGGGCGGAGTGGCAGGGAAGAAAATTATGTTACTCTTTTTTTTTTTTTTTGGTGCTTGCTTCTCATGAGGTTTGTATATATTTGGTCAAACATTAGTTTGAATTGGTTTTCATACAATGTTTCCTTGTAAATGTATTGTAATATTCGGGTAATCATTTCTGCATTACTGCATGAGCATCACCATCACCGATGGTTCTCTCGTGGCAACTTTTGGAGTCTAGTTTTGCGTATCGAGGAATGACTTCGCTATTTCTATCTTTGTTAACTGGTAAAACAATTCTTAATTTTTTCTTTCCCATGATAAAACGACGCTGGAGCCTGGATGTAAATGGTTTCGGGTTCTCAGCTCAGTTGCCGAGTCTCTCATGAGTGATGCATTGCCCTATCAGGGTCCCATCCGATCTGGCATTCTAGCTCAATCAACTCAACTCATATATTTCTCAGCTCGAGCTTGAGTCAGGTTTTACAAGGTCGGCTCCCACTTGTTTAAACCTGTGGTTCACTGTTTGCACAGTAAACCTTACCTGAACGAAGATTCTTTGTGTCAGCCTCAAGGACACCCTAGGCAGCATGCTGGGTTCTCCGAGGCACGGGTGGCCTCACCGGAAAGGGTTGTAGGTGGTCATCGTTTCACTGGACGTTGTAACCTGTTTGTGTTTGCCAAAAGGCAAAAGTCGAGAGAAAGTTAAAAAAAAATAAATAAATAAATAAATAAAGGAAATAAACATACCTTCGGTCGGACGTTGTGATACTAGCGTGTTAGATTGCTGGCCATTGGGGCGGCCGATGGCTTTCTGGAGGCCGGAGAGAGAAACTCGAAAGAAAATGAGGGTTTGGGAGAAGCAGGCGTGAAAATTTCGAAGCCACCCCAGGATTTTACGTCCAGCCATCAAAATAGCAAACTAGTTCTCTTGTCAATTATGACATTATCAATGTACTGTTTTGATGCATTGAACGATGATTCAGGAGCTTGTCCTAGAACGCGAGTCGTGGGCAACTATCGTTAGCAGTTGGAATCTTATGGTGTATTTTTTAAGGCTGCAAACTCTAAGCCATACGGATATTAACCATTCTAAGCCTAATCCTGTACATGCGTCAGGCAGTGCCGGCCTATACGGTAGTCTAGACAAGCCTTTTGATCATTGGAAAAATTGATTTCGTGATACATGTAAAAACTATTTATAAAGTCCATCCGTCTAAAATTCTAACGTATCATATGGCGCAAGGAGATGGAGTATGTACTTTTATTTTGGAACATAATACAACCTTTTGTGACACCGTTATGTTACCAATGCAACACGCAGACCTGCAGCTCTTTTTTTTTTTTTTTTTTTTTTTGAAATTGGACACGATGAACCGAGTAGTTTTAAATTTTGTTAATATAATTTATAGACTTTACGTATTTCAATATTTTATAGAATGGGGAATTGAACTAAGCCGGTTGCTGGACGGTTTTAGACAGCAAAATAATTAAAATCAGTTACTAAAGCATTATAAACCATTGTTAAAAGTAACATAAATGATTGCTACACCGCATATTTAGCAGCGGGAACTTAGTAGTTATGTAGCCATCCAACAGCGTCCGGTCATTTCTGTTAACTTTTATAAAGGATTATTACATTTTGTGGATTATTGGTCGCGTGTCTTCTAGTCTTGAAATTGTACCTTCACCGCAAGGGCGCTACCGGTAATATATCGACTTCAGGCTAAAACCTTTCGTCCCGGGCCCTCTTTCCCCATGGTCATTGGTCGTCCTCGAGCCTTTGAGGAACCTGCTCGTTCTCCCTGTCTTGGCGAAACCCTAGAACACCTCTCTCTATCTATTTCTCTATCCGATGTAAAGATGGTCGGGGTCTGACGCTTTTGATCTGTTCAATTCAATCCTTCTTTCTCCATTGTTGGAAATGGGGATTTCCTTCAAAGTGTCGAAGAAGGGAACTCGGTTCCGGCCAAAGCCGGCTCCATTGGGAACTTCGGGCGGAGACGTAAGCGACCACTCGAAGGAGGGTGATGATCCGTACGTTCCTGAGAAAAGGCTGAAGACCGAGGTAACTACTCGGGTTTTGGTGAATTCCGTCTTAATTTTCTTCGTTTTGCACGCTGGATCGTTTCTGTTGTCTGGTTGTGTGCCCTCGAGTGTTGAGCTGCTTGCGATGTCCCTTAATTCTTTCAGACTTTGTGCATCAGATGCTGAGATGTTTCTGTTTCTTTTTGGGGCATGTTTTACGAATCTTATTTAGAATATCAGTTTTGAAAATTAGTTTAGCGGCACGCTCTAACTATCACGAACGATCGAACGATGTCCCCTTTTTGCAGCTTCGTGCTTCTGATGTAAATGTTCCGAATTCTGCCCAATCAATTTTATCCAATGGTTCTGAAATCTGCCCAGCTGATCCAGGTGAATTTCTTTTATTTTAATACCAATTATTCCCAATCTTTCTTGTGGTCCACTAACTTTGTCATTGTTTTCCCTCTCTAGAGCAAGAAGTATCCTTCTCCCTGAACCTTTTCCCAAATGGATTTTCCATGGGGACACCATCTGAGGTTAGATGAATGCTTACTGTAGTTTTGTTGTTTGATTGGTAGAATTGTGTCTGTTACCTGTTATTAGATTGGAAGGTACTGACGTATCATCAATTTCAGAAGGGAAAGCCTCTGCCCCTGCTTCAAGATGCACCGAAATTGCTTTATCCTTATAATAGGGTCTGCGAGACTCTTTTCTCGGTAAGTGGGTTATCATTACTGCATGCATACTACCATGGTAAATTTCCGCTTTCTAATGTTTTTCCATATTTTGAATAAATAAGAGAGGCAAACCGCGGCTAGACTAAATTATTGCCCGAGTCATCTGTTAAAGAATTCTGGATGTCTCGTTTATGTTTTCAAGTTGAGTTTGCTCTTGTCTGCTTTTCTTGTTCGTCTTGCTTTTCATTTTTATCTGATATTCATCTTTTTCTTAAATGCATAACTTTGCCATTTGCATGGTATTAAGAATCTCTTTGTAGCAAACATTACTTCTCTCATTGCGGACACTAGAGAAACCAAAAAGACATGAAACATTTTGTGCGTTGAAATAGTTTTTGTAATTTTGCAACAATGAATGTCACCCAACAATGCAAGGCTCGTGTATTCTTCCTTTTAACTCTAGTTCAAGGATTCTGCTAATTTTGGACAGAGTTTTAATGTATAGTTCAATTTTTTTCTTGCCCTTGCAGGCAATTGAGTGTGGATTTTTGCCAGGTGACATTTTGGACGACATACCCTGCAAGTATCTTGACGGAAAGCTTCTTTGTGAGGTGAGTTATGGATATAACCTCTTCAGGAAACTTACTTCATATTGTTCACTGTTTTAGCTTCACTTTTGATGGTGTTTCTGGAATGTAATCTGAGAAGGCAAAATGTGCCTTGTTTCTCGTGTAGGCACTAGTGCCCACCTTTTCCATTGGACTGGACCATCTAGGCACCTAAAGAGAGAAAATGCTCTAATTTTCTTTCTTCCTCTTATCTTCTTCTTGTACTTTGACCCGTTTTCATTATTTTTCTTCTACGTTTTCCCTTCTTTTGTTGTTTTTACTTTTTATCCTTCTCCTTATCACCCTTGTCCCTTCTCATGTTTTTCCTTTTGCATCCTCTTTTGGCCCTCATAGGAGCCCTCCCGGGCACGCCTTCATGGAGAACCACCAGCTCGGCTAGCCTAGCACTTTTAATTACTAAGAATGTCATTGACAACTTTACCCATAGATGATCAGTGAAGAAATTTGAATGGCTTGAGACCTTGTTATTTGGATCTGTAACTCTTATCGTGTCAGCGAACCAGCCACAAGCTACGTATTTTTTTTCGTTTTGATGACTGTACAACTGATCTTTCGGATAGCTGTAGGTTTAAGTAGTATTACCCTGTGCAAACTGCTTTTGCTATGAGACTATGAATGATAATGTTGTTTACTGGATTGGAGTCCTTTTCCTCTTTCTACTTCTCCTAGGAAGCAAATGGTATTTAATTTAGACCTTGGACTAGTTAGGAAAGTTGTGAATCTTTTGATCCCTGGTACACTAACGATAAGTTTTATCACTTATAAATACTTTATTACTTATAAGTGATCCATTTATCACTAGGTACTGACTCACAAGATTCATAACTTTCCTAACTAGTCCAAGGTCCGTTCATCCAACTTAATTGAGGTTTGTAACTGCTGAAAACAGCATCATCGACTCTTTGGAGTGAGGTATTCCCTATTGATCATCTTCGAAGAGATGGATTGGTATTAACCTGGTTCTTTTCAAATGGCTTTCACCGATTATGTTTTGTCTCACCCCTGTGCGGAACAAAATTCTGTTTTGAAGTCCTGGAGTTAATCTTAAATATTAAATCTGAAGTTGTGGGATATATGTGTCAATTCTTTGAAATGATGAATAATTGAATAGCCACATATTGATTACTATATGCTGCTATAAAGTTGACATTCTTCTATTTACCATACCATTTCTTTCTCCGTGCCTCCATCCATCCATCAGAATCATCAAAATATTCCTTGACTGAATGAAGTCATGAACAACTTGTTTTGACTTGCCATCTGTAAAAGAACAAGCACAAAATGTTTGGTTGTAATAATGGGCCTTTTGAGATGGTGGTCCTTTATCATTGTTTGGTAATTAATAGAGAAGCTGTATTTCAGGTACGAGATTACCGTAAATGTGTGACAACACCAGGAAATTTTGTCTCTGGTGATGGTTCTCCAATTGTTCGGAGAGTGTGTCTGCGGATGTCAACAGAAAATGTTGTGAAGGACATGCCATCCATCACAGCCACCTCGTGGAGTTATGGTGATCTACTGGTTAGTATTTATAAATGGTAGATTAATACTACACCCTAAACACTTGAATCTTGAATATAACTCTTTGATTGTGGACATAGGAAGTCGAGTCTCGAATAGTGAAAGCATTGCAACCAGAACTCCATCTGGATCCTGTTCCATTGTTGGACAGACTTAGTGCAGACCCAGCGAAAAACAAGGTATAGCTCTGATGTCTGATACTTTATTTTTTCCCTGCCTTTCAGGTACAATAATGATTGCCTAAATCCTTACGTTTAAGCTATTTCCAGCTGAATCTAGGTATGAGTTTGCATCGGAAGAGAACACGGCAAGCACCTTCAGTTCAGGTTCTGTCTAACAATCTATCTCATGGAAAGAAAGTATCAATAGAAAGGGTAGGCGAGAATGATAAAAATCAGCTGGTACTGCCTTCAGTTGATGCAGCTATTCAACGTCCTCCCTACAATGTTGCTGCACAATCTCTTCCATCACCTTCCTTTAGAATCCAAAGCACTGGACAGGATTTCTCTAGGCAGGCAATGGGTGCGGCTTTGCAACCCAAGTACCAAACAATGATTAACAACTCCAAGAGTGGTCATGATCAGGCTTCAAATGTTACTTCTCCAAATGCCTCGGCAATTAATACTAATTTCATTCCAGGAACTGCACAGGACTTACAAAATTCATACAAAGATCCAAGACCGTCTCTTGCAAAGAGGGAGGGTCAAGGTATGCAGATGCCATCTAACTTTGAGATAAAACGGCCAAGGCAGGAGCAACTTGGCTTAGATGGGATCCATCCACAGCATGCTGGTTTACAGATGGACTACTCCCTGCTTGGGGCTGATTCTTCATGGAAGAGCACACTTCTGCAGCAACAGTTTGAGAGCAAAAGAAATGCCAATGTCACTAATCAGAAGCATCACCAACAGGCAGAAAATGATGCAAGACAAACAGTTCAAGGAATTTCAAAGTCTGACGCGGGGCTCCCTTATGTTGATGATAGGGGCCTGAGGTATAATGTGAAAGTGGAGCAACCTGAAGTTGTCAAGTTAGAAAAGCAAGATGCTTTGATGACTAAAGATGATCAAAGTACACTTGGAATGTCACCTAGTCATACAGACTCGCTGATGCAGCCACAGCAGCAAGCGCAGCAATCATTCATGAGATTCTCTTCACAGTCACAGTGGCATAATCTTGGTAATTTTATAGAAAAAGACCAGAAAAAAGAGGATGCTTTACAGAAGAGAAAGCAAGCACCAACTTCTCGTGTTTCTGGTGGTACAATGGAAAACTCACCGGTGTCATCTAAATCTGGAGAAATGTCTAGTGGTTCCTTAGGAGCACACTATAACATGAACACACAAAAGGAGAAAGCGTCGGATACTGCAACTGGTGCAACCTCTGTCAGTTCTTGTCTTACTGATGCTGGTAGACATCAAAATCCCATGTCTGGGAAGAGAAAACAGGTTCCCCTTACACGAACCCCTGCAGTTGGGTCTCCTCCTTTTAATGCAAATAGTCCTTCTATTGGGACTCCTCCTATACCACCGTCAGGGCCAAAGCCTGATCCAACATTTATAGAAAGATTCTCAAAGCTTGAAGCGGTGGTTCAAAGGTATGGTCGTGTTCAAACTCACAGTTCTTGTGTATGTTGTCTTGAAGGTTATATATGGCTATGATCTCTAGGACTAGACTTGGTCTTACTTGCATGGAGTTCTCAACAGCTGGCATACAGAAACCTGAATGTCAGGGATGTACTGATTGGAGCTCCATGTTTGAGCATAGTTACAAAATAGTTTTCTGGTTCCTCTTGTCAAGACTCATTCTTACTGTGCCTATGTTGCATTTCCAGATACGGACTCCATTGCAAAAAGAATAAGGTTGATGAAATTCATGAGAGGAAACCACTGTCACATTCAGCGGATCTTATTGTTATGCATCTTTCAACGGCACAAAACATCGATGATGTCAACGATCCTATGTGTACCAAGTCATTGTCAAAATCTCTGCTTGGAGGTAGCATGAACTTATGTAAAACAAGGATCCTGGATTGTGTTCGTCCTAAGCAGATAGTTCACGGTACTTGTCTGCACTTGAAGACAGTGCTTGTTTACTCGATGAACCTTCTATTAATAAATTCCTGCTATCACATATTTTTGCAGCAAATGGTATGACTGTTGTTACAGTTCGAAACAAATTACTCATGTCCGAGAGGCACAAGGATGGCATGGTAGAAGCAGTGATACAATATGGTAATGAAGAGGAAAGCAGCGATCTCCTCTCATGTCCCCAGGATGCTCTTCCCACATTGCCCAACACGGTGAGTCTGCAAATTATCAACCTCAAGCCATCTCCATTGACCTTATTTTACCTATTTCCTCATGATCATTTCTTTGTCAACAGCATTATGCAGATTTGTTTGCTGAACAATATGCTAAACTGGTGAGTTTTCATGTTAATTGTTCAGATGCTCATAAGGTTTACTTTATATTTTTGTTTTTTTTTTCAGTTTTGTTAATGCCTAGAATGGTTTTTCATATAGATGACTCATGATGGATATGAAGTCAGTGATCAAATACAAAACCGACCTGGAGGAACTCCATCTGGTTCAACATCTTCTGCTTCTCTGGGTGGTCCTGCACATGATATGCCATATCAACAGCCTGTCTCAGGCCACACAGTGCCTTCAACGGGTATAGTGGCTGGCAGCGTCCAGCCTATGAACCCTTTACAAATGCCCTCTCAGAACCTGCTACCAGGCTCAAGGATGCAGCATCCTGGAGTCGTCCAGCCCCCTCCATCCCACATGCAATCGGGCTATTTGCCATCACAAGCAAGACAACAGCACTTGGACCCAACATCACATCTTGCTGCCGTTCAACCTCCCCAGTCACCTTTACAGCAGCAGCAGCACCAGTACTCACAACTGCAGAGAGCTGCTCTTGGCCAAAACAGTCCATTGACACAGCTAAATGCAGTTGGTTCACCTGTTGGTAATCAAATGGTCAGCAGTTCCAGCAATCTGCAGCTTCAATTGCTTCAGCAGCAACATCAACAACAACAGCAGCAGCCACAACAACAGCAGCAGCAGCAGCCACAGATGAGGAAGGTGATGGGAGCGCTTCCTGGTATGGGCATGCCAAACATGGGAAGTGGCATGGTTAGTGGTCCTATGCAACCAACTGGTGCCACTGGTGGCCTTGGAAATTTTGTTGGACTTGGCGGAATAGGCATGGGCATGGGGCATATGGGACCTAACATGTCGGCACCAATGGGCACCATATCTGGTTTGAGCAATATAAGTCAGATGGGCTTAAATCCTGCTTCCAATGTCAGCAACGTCATAAGCCAACAAATGCGCTTAAACCCTGCCCAGGCCAGTACAATGGTTGCAAAACTTAGGATGATGCATCAGAATAGAGGTCGAGGCATGCTGGGGCCAACATCCATGAGGAGCCCTATTGACAGTTTGGGTGGGATTCCTGGCACCGGACCAATGTCCGTGCTGGGGCAAACACTGAACAGAACCAGCATGGGTTCCATGCAACGAGCACCGATGGCAGCTATGGGCCCTCCAAAGATGCCTGGGGCAAACTTTTACATGAACCAGCAGCAGCAATTTCAGCAGCAGCAGCAGCAACTGAGCTCACCCCTTCAACAGTCGCTAGTGGGTAGTGTTCAGCAGCAAGTTAGCTCGCCATCGGGGCTTACCGTACAGCAGCAAATAAACCCCCAGTCACAGCTCCAGCCACAGACACAGTCACACTCGCAACCTCAGCAGCAGATTAGTCCTCAGCAGTTGAGCCAGCAGACTCCGTTGAGCCCACCACAGCAGCTGAGTACGGGAGCTGTCCAGCAGCTGGTTACTCAGCAGCAGATGAATGTGGCGGGACCTGGTACTGGCCCCGCAAGCCCGCAGCTGAGCTCACAGACCATGGGATCGGTGGGTAGTATTACAAGTTCTCCTATGGATCTCCAAGGAGGGAGCAAAAGTAATTCTAATATCAATACTAATTAGCTAGAGAGAGATCTAGGACCAGAGCGATACACTTCCTCAAGGCAGCTAATGGTTGGTTTCTAGATTCTATGTAGACGAAGACATTTTATAGATGTGGGATAAGTAGGCTGTAAATACGAGGCACGCATTGTTTCGGTGATCTATAATGCCAAAGCCAAAGCCAGGTGTACAGCTTCTCTCAGTTTTTTGAGATTGAAATGTGATATTGTAATGTGAGGGAACTCCTCTGCGGTCATGCAAATGTTGTGATTTGGTGTGGCCCAGAGCATGCCCGGTTCCGTTTTCTGGTTCGGTGATCGAAGCGGATAACTGAGGGGCGATGCCAATCTGTCCAAGTCTCAGCCGCTCTCACTTTCGACCATCTTTTCTGTGCTGGGGTCGGCGGTCCCTCCCCTTCTGTGACAGAGGACTTGTTTTGGTAATGAATACAATAAAATAAACAAAAGGGGAGATGTTGGGCAGAAACTATCCTCGTAGGCCTCTTACGATCTTGATCTTGTTAGCTATCTTTGGCTGCTGGAGCCACACAATTGCCCTCTACATGTACATATGTCGTAGCTTATACCGAAGATGGTGAATCATTACCATCAACTCAAGTTATTGACAGCCTGTTTTCAACTGACTTTTTTTTTTTTGTGGAAAAGCTTAGGTGTGCTTTTGACGCTGCGAAAAACTCAGGTGCAATTTTTAATATTATTAAAAGCCGATTTTCTTCCCTGAGTGCAGCCCAATTTGGATCTAAACTAGTTTACTTCATGTTCATTGCTGGTCGATCATATTAGCAACGGATGCTGTATGTTAGACCCAGATCCTATTAGCAGCGGAAACCTAATTTACTTTGCCGGACGTAATCAAATTCAGATAAAATATCCAATCAAATTGTTTTGTAAAAAATAGACATAGAAGAGAAATTGACATCATGTATAAAAATCGGATCAGATTCAAACATAAGGCATAACCTGATAGGAACTTAAGACATAACGCCCGTTTGGGTTCAAATGAGAATTGATTTTTAAATAAATATCTGTTTGGAACAGATTCAAATTCGAATTTGATTTCAAATAAAGATCATATATATAATGTCCATTCATTTTGAAAGTCAGTTCTTAATATATCATAACGTGGCTCATATTCGATTGTGCATCTAAAAGTCGGCATCGGAAGTGAAAACAAACTCTGAATTTATTGATGCAGATATAAAAGGAATCTTTCTCCGTTTGGAAATGAATTTGTATATAATAAATCTGAATATGTGAACATTTGGTAAACTAAGTTAGATTTGAACCAGCATTCAATCAATTTGATTGAATGAATATGCGAATATCTGATCAATCAGATATCGTATTCCAATTCCGTCTATTGACAACATCCTAGCTCGACTCATGCAACAGGATTTAGAGTTCGGTAAACAACCCGACAACTAAACGAAAGACCCCACAGGCGCAAAGCGACAACCTTTGGGATCAACCTTCAACCCGTTACAGTCTGCTACGTTGACCCTTCATGAAGACTCATTTGTCATCGGAGCGGCTGTTGAACATTTTTGCGTCACAAAAGCTTCATGCCGCGAAGAAACGGGCAATGAACAGTTGAACACTGCCTGATGCAACTCCATGCATTGGATCGGGGACACTGTATATATATATATATATATATATATATATATATATATATATATATATATATATATATATATATATATATATATATATATATATATATATATATATATATATATATATAAAATTTATACAGTAATTGCATGCGATTTTAGTTTGATATTAGTGTGTGGAATATGTGGAATATAAAGCGTGTGGATTGATTTATTGGGGAGTTTGATGTGCATAGTTATTAATCAAAGTCAAGGTATAATTGTCGTATTTATCAAAATTTGCCAATTTGAGTGGTTTTGATGACAAATTGATTTGATCCAGTGGCTGATTTTCATGATGTAATTTGAATTTTTAAATATATATTTATATATGTATATATATTTCTTGAAAAAATTAACTTGTAATGTCTTTGTTGATTCGGAACTGACTTAGCTGAATCACTAAGTCGGTAGTTTGGCGGGGCTTGATTAAAAATTAATCTTTTATGATACTATCAATTACTGCGATTTTTGTAATATTTTAAGAACTTTTACAGCAGTTACCTATAATCAGTATATACAACCATCATATTTATTTAGCTTATACATTCTACGGATGTTGATGTATTATATGAATTTTAAATACAATTCTAATTGCACCTGTCCCTTTCTTATCGTTGCAGATTTAGCTTGAATGGCCTGATTGACACTTCCCCTTGCATGCGGTAGAAATGCCTGGTTGGTAAAAACTAAGAATTCACTGATCTCTGCATAGGTAAATATGTATCAACATTGTTGGGTATAAATAAAGAAGTTAATGCAAACGAATAGACATGTGATAATTTATATTGATGATAGTTTAAGCATTTCATTATCAACTCAAGTTATCGATAACCTAGGTTTAGCTGACATTTATTTTCTAGAAATAGTACAGAAAATCAAGCGCACTTGTAACACACTAAAAAACTTAGGTGTATTTCTTAGAAAAACCTCAGATGTATTAGCAATGGGAGATTTGTGTTAGACCCATCTCCTATTGACAATGGAAACTTGATCGTTTTCGGGATCATCTGACAGGATCTGGAGTTGGGTTGTGCATTAGGAAAATCCGAACCGTTTGTATCTGTATCAGAACTGAGAGAAGGGGCCCACGAGAGGAAAGAAACAAACTGTTGAAGAGACAGAAACCAGCTAAAAAGTCTCTCTCTCGGGTGCATGGCTCCAAAGTTCTTTTTATTTGTGTGCCAGGACTTCATCTGTAGTACTCTCTCTCTCTCTCTCGGTTTCTCTCTCGATAGGGTTTCTATTCTTCACTCTCCTCGTCCTTCCGATTGTTTCATATTAGATCTCAATCATCCCCGGGATCCTTTGGCAGGTATTCGATCTCTCAATCAGTACTTTTCTCGGTTCCTTTGTGTTACGCCCTATCAGTAGTTTTTTCCTCTTATGTGCGATTTTGTGTTAAACTAATTCGTAGCAATTTCTTTTTTTTCTTTACCGTGATTTTGTAGGTTTTTTTGGCGATCGCCTTTGAAAGAGCCGAAAGGAACGTCGATCTCTAGGTTCGAAGGACAGAGCTCACACACAATATATCGTTGCTTGTGAGTGTTGTTCTTTCGTGCTGGCCTCTTTGTTTTCTCTCTTCAATGGTTGATTAACTTATTAACTATTTCAAAAGCATTCTCGGGTGATTTTTGCGTTTTCTTCCTCTTAGTTACATAATCGATGCTCTTGCTAAAGGGATCCTGTTGACCGCCATTTTCGGAATTATTGCTTTTTTCATAAATGTTTCTCAAGTTCATGCTTATCTTAGACAAGTTCACGTATTCATCACTACCTTACGCGACAAATGCACCGATCCTCTTGCGCGTTTCAGTTTGGTCCTGAAAAGTCAGGGCTGGGAGCCGCCAGCCCAGAGCTCCACAAAATGGGGATCAGGCAGGCCCAATGCCTTCGCCGACAGCCTCGGCAGCCTGAGCCCAGCACGATAATTAATCAGGCTGGCCCTACTGTCAACTTCGCATCTCAGAGGCATACCGTGCTCGGTAGTCGGGATTAAGTTTCAATAACCGCTGGCCAAACCCTTGCGACCTCCAAACGTTTGTACATATATCATAAAAGGAATCACGTACCTTATGGCAGAGATGGTGGTTGAGAGAGGAAGCCGGCCACCACTGTTGCGCGGAGAAAGACAATAAAGGAAGGTAGACAGGTGCGGTTTAAGAGGGTGCATTGGGGCCTGCAGTACCCGTCCAGGGCCGGCGAGACCTCGCCTTCTCTTTCTTTTATTTATGTATCTGTTTACCGGGCCGGTCTATAGTTACAGCAGGCCCCGCCCAGCCTATCACAGGCTAGGCAACAGACTATCCATCGGGTTCAATGCCACCCTTGTTAAAACTTTGATATTTCTTTGCCTTCTAATGAATCGGTATCTGAAAAGGAAGAATGATTTAAAACAAGTGGAGTGTTTTTTTTATTATTATTAAGTTGGCATAACCTTATTTTGCATGTTTGTGAATTACGATAGTTACTACGAACATTCAGTAGCTAGGATGCAATATATATACGAGACTATCTATGTCTATGTGGAATTTATGCATTTTACATGAGAAATTGCATCCAACGAGATTTTTATCAAATCTACGTTGTAATATTTAGCCACTGAAATCCAATCATTCCAACTTAATGATTTAAAAAAATTGTTCGATTAACTCTGCTAGATTCTAGGAATTTGAAATATGCTGGTTGCCACAATGTGCAGCCTAGAGTTTCCTTGTGTGAAGGGCGAACAATAAGGATATGTAACACACACACACACACACATATATATATATATATATATATATATATATATATATATATATATATATATATATATATATATATATATATATATATATATATATATATATATATATATATAGAGAGAGAGAGAGAGAGAGAGAGAGAGAGAGACATTGGTAAAAACCATTTGATCAGGGATTTAAAAATTAGACCCATTGACTTTTTGTTAAAACACTGCTTTAAATAAAAATATAAACATCGTAAAGACTATTTTGGATATAAAACATGCTTTAATTCAAATTGTTTTAATGAAAAATGTTGATTTTTTCATTATCACGTCATTGGGGCTGTCCATTTTTTCTTATTATAAAAACACCATTAAAGTGTAACAAATGACCAGCTTAGTATATGTTTTGCATCAATCCATTCTTAAAACCATATAAATAAGGTTAGATTGCAAAAAAAAAAAACATTTTAAAAATAAAAATCAAAAGGGTCTGGTTTTAATCCCTGACCTAAGTGTTGGTTTCTACCAACCACCTATATATAATTCAATGCACTGCAGATGGTTAAAATTTAAACATTTGTTAATAATTAGCCACGATTTAATAGTACCACATGATTTTGAATGACAACTTATGATTTTTTTAATATTATTCATCCAGCAACTATGCAGCAGTTCAGAGAAAGGGAGAGATGAAATTCATTTAGTTCGCTTCATTTTGAGAGAGGGAGGGGGAGACAGAGACGAAATATGAAAAAAGCAAGGGAAAAACAACCAACAATCTCAGCTCGAAAACTAGAGGATATCCCCTTATCCTTCACTCTCAACACCAACTGGAGAGTAAGGCTTAGCAGAATCCAACATGAGATGCGTTAAAAACATACCTTTTCTTTTTCGGCGAGAGCGCATTGTTTGGGACACGTTGCCATCTATAGTGATGTGCATAATTATGCCTCTTATTCAAATCTTCTGTTGCGTTGGAGAATTTTTTGGGTAAATATGTAGACATCGATTCACAGCTTACACTGTCATGAACAAGTTTCTCTTGTAATGATTGTCAGCATCGTTGTCCTTGTTATTTGAACGAAGGAATGGCAATAGACCCCGTAAATGTCAGTGAGTTTCGGGAATTGGCAAGGAGGACGCTGCCAAAAATGTACTTTGACTTCTTTGACGGGGGTGCAGAAGACGAGGTCACGCTGAGAGAAAACATTGAAGCTTTCAAGAGAATCACGTACTTATGTTTGTCTCTTTTTTTTCTATTCCTTTTTTCTCACTCAATGGGAATGGATTCTTTGGGATTTAACTTGGATTAAATGGTCTCCTAGGTTCCGGCCGAGGGTTCTTGTTGATGTTACCAATGTTAACATGTCAACAACTATTCTGGGACACCGCGTTTCAGCGCCAATAATGCTAGCGCCATCTGCAATGCATCAGTGGGCGCATCCCCAAGGCTAGCTATTATGAATGTGCTTGAATTAGGTTTTGCGAGTGATACGGTTTAACTATTTCCCCCCTTTTTCAGGAGAATTGGCTACAGCGAGAGCTGCTGCAACTTGTGGCATAATTATGGTACTTTACTGGCCTTGTGACTCGATTTAAGATTCTCTGTTTATTCAAACTTGTTGAAAATCGTTCTTCATTCTTTCAGGTAGTATCGACTTTCTCATCCATTCCCCATGAGGAGATCACCGCCGACTGCAATGGGACTCTTTTTTTTCAGTTGTATGTATGTACTCTGCCCACACGTTCCGCAAACTGCTTTCTGCTCCAGCCAAAGCTGGATTTGTTTTGATTCAGATAACCATCGTGCACGGTGCAACGCATTCGGTGCCAAAACAGTACTCTTGCTTTGGCGACTCAGTCAATGCCAATTGAAGCGGTCCATGTTTTGTAATTTGATCCGATCGTCGAGTTCGATATGAGATCTTCATTTCTGATTGCTGAACCTAAGTAATAGTTTAATTCTGGTCACCAAAATGTGCGAGCTGTTTCTTTTGGCTGCAAAGCCATCACCTGTCAATTTACTATATGCAACGAGCAACCTATCCCCTAAATAATGGTAAGTCTTAGCTTCGAGATGTTGATTCGTTCAGGTGTTTAAAAATCGTGAAATTACAACACGACTAGTACAAAAGGCTGAGAAATGTGGCTACAAGGCTCTTGTGCTGACAGTTGATGTTCCTAAGCTTGGTAGAAGGGAAGCAGACATAAGGAACGGGTAAACATTATTTACTTCTTCGTTTTATTTTTCCCTTCTCTGGACCTACTTGAATGGTGGTTGCATGTATTTTATTTTACTTGTTCTCGATATATGATTCGACAATTTGTTGGCCAATTGAAAGTTACCTAGTTATTCACTTAAAACTTCTCAAGAAATTCATAGGTGATCAAGACTCATTTGAGAAAGACTGCGTTTACTATTTCAGTATCAGCATGTATGCAGTCCATGCTCCTAAGTATAATAATGTAGTTCATAGAAAATTAGTCGCTGTTGCTGTTCTCAGAATGTCTTATATCTGAAAAGGTTGGTTCCTATCTAAGGTGGAGTTATAAAATGTATATATTATTCTTGGAGAACCGTTAGCCTAACCCAACTTAGAAATAAGATAATAACAAACGATTGAACGCCATAATATGATAATTTTATGTATCTTATATTTCCATCAAGAAATGTTTAGATGGTTTTCAACTTGCAATCTATTGATCGTCAAGTTCTTGATGGCAGCAGGGTTATACTACGGATTCGTGTGGAAATTGATTTAGCTCTTATATTTTTTTCCTACTTATGAAAAATACTATTGTGCATCCACTTAGCTTGAACTATCCCTAGCTTCTTGTAATGTACAAGTAGGAGCACGATGGTCCTCAACAGGTAAATAGTCTACATATCTACCATTTCATTCCTCGTGTTGGGCTTTCTGCCATGCCATATGGACTTAATGTGCTCTCGCATGGGTCTGCGTGGATCTACTCTTTTCTTGTTTGCTTTGTTTCTGGAATGGCTGGTCTTAACTGCCTATTCGGGCTATCGCTTCTGTTGTCATAGAAATTGGGTTCCTGGAAAAGGAAAGCTAACAGATACTTTATTCATATTTCTGCAGGCTGGTAGCAGTTGTACCAATGCACTTCAGAAGCCTTTTGACGGAAGATGTTGTGCATGTGAGTGCGCGTATACTTTGACTCAGTTTTTCGAGATAACATTATACACCTGAAGACACGTGCCCACGGACTCAGACACGTAACATAAGCATTCTCTCCTGCAAATTAAAATTTGATTTTTTTTCCCCAAAGTATACAACATGCGCTTGCTTGTGGACTAGTAAAATAAATTTGGTCTTTCTCAAGCAATATAACAGACCTTGCGGGTGGAACTGTGGAGCTATATTTCGATTATACGTTATATATCTAATTGAGTTCATTTGGAAGCGTTCCAGCAATTGCCCTTCTGTGTCTTAAGTATATTTGAAACGTTTGGTTTGTGCACATGGTATTTGACTTCTCGGTACCTTTTTTTTTCAGGCAAGTGGCTCCAAAGCAGAAGCTTTTGCATCTCATGTACTTGATGCTTCTCTTTGTTGGAAGGTCACAAAACTAAAAATCAGCTCTCATCTACTATCTCCTTCTCTCTCTCTCTGCGTTTGTTCCTTTTTGGACATGGATTGGATTGAGGATACCATCATCTCAATCTCATTGATAGTGTAACCTTTTTCAACATTACTTCATAAGGTGTTCCTTAAAAATGGAGCATAACCTAGACGCAAAACCTTATTTTATCTAAACTTTATCTCATCTTTTTCGAAAATTCAACTTGTGCATGCAGGATGTGGAATGGCTACGTTCAATAACCACATTGCCTGTTTTCATTAAGGGGCTACTCACTGCAGAAGATGGTACCTCTACCTCTACTTCTACTCTTTTGCATTTCCTTCAAGCATGTTCGAACGCTGAAGAGCTTTCTTTAGTTGATTGTGTCCATCTGCATTATCTCATTTTCCGGGATTAGAATAATCATTTAATCTGTTGTTATCATGTTGCACTTGCTTGGCCTTGGTCCGACGGTAACATTGATGAACAGAGTTGATGATCGAGTCCAAAATGATCCTATAAACCATTTCACATAAATTGTTTTGCCAACAAAATAACCACTAAAGGAGTAGTTAGATGCTGCATCCAATGCACCAAAAGAGGATGTTATGAGCGAATTGATGTAGGCAACTGACATAGCTTATGAAAGAAGTTGATCTTTTCATCCGTCTAACAAGCAACTTTCACAGAGATGGCTTTATGAATATTAACAATAGGATGGAAATGGTTCTCTCCTGTCTGATGTGCTTGCTTTCCTTCCTGCAGCTGGGAAAGCTATGGAGGTTGGTGTGGATGGAATAATTGTTTCAAATCATGGTGGTCGCCAACTTGACTGTGCACCAGCTGCAATTTCTGCCCTTGAGGAGGTAACGTCGATTCACCTTCAATGAGTCTGAAATTGTTATTTCTTAACAAAACAATTTTCTTTCCTTTTTTTTTTCTCCTCAAAACGAAGTGCAAGAAAACTTCTTTTCTTTTTGTCCTTCCCCTGACAAGCTGTTGACACATTTGAAAGACGCATGATTCCCATCCCCGTTTGGTGTTTCTGTTTGAAGTATAGGTTGTCAAAGTAGTCGCGGGTAAAGTTCCTGTTCTGCTTGATGGAGGAATTAGGCGTGGGACAGACGTGTTCAAAGCCTTGGCTCTTGGTGCCCAAGCTATTCTGGTCATCTCTCACTTTCTCTCTGTATACACATGCTCAATGAGGTTGCCTGTTTGCAAATACGAATTTGATTTCCTTTCATATTTTCAAAAAACATACCAGGAACATGGAGTAATATTTTGGAATTTTCATTCCCGAAACAGAATCATAAAGGGTGGCACAGCCTTGGTCATAACCTGGTTTTCTAAGATGTGCTTGTGTATGGTTTCCTTTTTACTGCTAATCTTGCCAAAGAATTTACCACCAAGGGGAACCCTCTACGCTTTGCAGTTGAAAGGATTCTGCAATTCGTTTTTGGAACAGGTGGAAATCTAACAGCAGATGCATCACAAGGGTGTTGATACGGTTTCCAATGTCGTCTTATAATCCATTTTATAGGCACTCATCCTCGCTGTGAAGTTTGAAAAATTCCCCAGTGAATTGTTAATTCACGTCGTTATGGTGCCTGTTCTGTATGATGACGTATATGGGCGTAAGAATCATATCAGAAAATAAACTTTTATCTCCTTTTTCTGGACAGATAGGAAGGCCGGTAGTGTTTGGCTTGGCAGCAAAAGGAGAAGAGGGAGTAAGAAAAGTGATTGAAATTCTGAAGTCTGAACTTGAGCTCTCCATGGCCCTCAATGGTTGCTGCTCTACGGAGGGCATAACTCGGGCTCATGTCCAAACACTTCGTGACAGGTTAAGATCCATGCTGTAACGCTCGAAAACGTTCTACATTGTCTGATGACTGATGTTGCGGATCTTCAACATGTCTGGTTCTTGTTACTAAATAATTTTTATATGTTGTACAACTCTTCTCAACTTGTTTATGTTCTTTTCTAGATTGGTTTTTCAGAAATGTTAGAAAACTTAAATCTTCACTATGTTGAAGATCCCAATCAAAACAGCAAAATCAATATTTCCGATCGCCGACTAAGAAATTACCCACCTCACCGTGAATGTTCTCAGGAACATTGATGTTTTGAGTTGTTCTAATTCAGGTCGTAAAATTGTGGTCAGACATGTCGATGCTACATCATCATCAACATGGGAGATCAGGGCAATTATTAGATCACAACTGACTGAGCAGTCAAAGGCGACAATGGACTAATTAGTCATGTTTCCTATGTTACCCACTACGCCCCACTACCTGATCATGCGTTTTCTACCTTTGATATGTAGAGGCAAGATGAAGTTACAAAAACCTTTGTCAGTTTATGCTAAACACTCATTTAACTCGATCTTCTTCAAGGTCTTAGATCCCAACACGCTAGCCAGGTGGAGAGAGGTCCTTTGGCTTCTCCATCGCTTGCATCCCAGTAGGATTTTGTGTTTAATGCTAGCTTAAGGGGATGGGAAATCAAGGGATACCTTGGTTTGGTCAATGAATTTTAATAAAATAAATGTAATAAATAAACCATATATATATATATATATATATATATATATATATATATATGTAATGGTGACACTTTATGATGACCTAGACGTCATATGAGCCAACGCACAACAACAACAGTGGTGACTGGATTCTGCCTTGAAGGGTCTTCCAAAGATATTTTCATCCGTTGGAATTATAGATAAGCGGCATCAAAAAAAAAAAAAAAAGAGAAATGGGTGCCAATAATATTGCAAAAAAGAAACCGCTATTCAAAAATCGTGCAAACCATAGAAATGCAGTTTGCATACTCATCATATGTAGGCATCACATCCAAATCCAATTCAAATTGAAAAGTAAATTCATATCTGCCGTCCTGTAAACCATCAATTGACATAGTTCTATGTTTACTTATTATTATTGTTTCTTTATTTTATTGTTTAACTTAAAAAATAAATTTACATTAATTTAAAAAGTAAGCAAAAAATTTTAAAATCATATGGATAAAGGGTATAAAAGGGATGTCAATTAATCGCATTCTATTCAGATGTAATTTTAACCATCTGTATTTTTTAAGGATGTTCATATATTTGTATTCAAATTCATATATTGGAGGCGCCCTTGTCGCTCAGGACTCTCTCTCTCTCTCTCTATGTGTGCTTTGTGAGTAATGCTTCTACATTTTTATCATTTAGTTATATATGTGTGTAGTATATATGTATAATACGTATACATATTTTTTATAATTTTATTCTCTTAGATTCTTCAACATAAAGATCACATTTGAAAAAGGCCTATTTCAAGCCGTCACGCGCGCCTATGAGGAGTAGTAACAAGTCTTTAGCCTATTGAGAGACCGACTCAATGCATGAGATCCGGATGCTTGACTTGTAACTAATCACAGCTCTTTTAAAGGCCGTTTGATAGCCTGAAAATGTGGAATTGAAAATATATTTTTAGAAATATATTTCTTAAAAAAAATGAATGGAAAAAATCTTTCTCATTGAAGTTGCTTCAACACACAGAATGAATTCTTAAGTACAAGGTTTTAGAATAATTAGAAAAAACTGCAATATTGTGTGTTTTTTCTGCAATTTTGTAAAAAGACCCTTTTGAGATTATTTAGCTCGAACTATGTAAAAGCCTGAAAAACACGAAATAAACAAACACTAGTTAACTTGAACAATCAAAAAGAAAAATTTAATTGCATGCTTAAATTTTATTTTACACTAAATTTCATTGTTTTATTTGTCAAGATAAAAATGTGATACAGCGGTAAAGGTTAATCTGAAAACCCATAAACAATGCGAATACGTTTGCTCGAAAATTAAAATTTCTGTGTGTAGAAGTAAAACGAGCTTCGTTCGAGTGGAGCACCGAGTGGCGCAGGAGGGCTCCGAAGATCGAGAGAATGATGCTTAGGCGGTGCCTTACCCCTCTGCTTCGGCTTCGCAGTCCCTCTTCTCGAGTTTCTTCGCTCCTCCGGAACGCCTCCGCCTCCCTTTCCTCCGACCCTTCCGTCGAGAACTTGCGTCCAAACGATGGCAAGGAAGAGAAGGAGCCGCCGTCTCTTAATGCCAGGAAGATCTCGGTTGATCGCTCTGGATTATGCAATCCGCCTGGTCATCTCTAGAACCGCTATGAAATTGCCTTTTATTGAAAATTTGCTTCTTTGTGGTCGACGGAGATCTTTTTTAGTTCTTCTGTCGCTTCATGTTTGGATTTTAATTTGCAGAGCATTTCCACAAGCCCTCCACGGATCCTCCCCTAGTTAAGCATCTGAAGAGCATCATCAAGGTCTGAAAATTGTGTGTACTTGTTTTCTAGTGGTACTTCGTTTTTCTTTTTCAAGAGTTCGTCGAGCATCTTGTTTTCTCTTTTCGACTGGAGGGGTTTCCTTTTAGAAATGAGAAATTGATTATTGTAGGTTTTGGTCCTTCGTGTCTTGTCATCTTAACTAATTATCATTCTATACGCTGTTGAATGCCTGTTAGCTGAATGACGGCCACTTTTTGCCAAGGGCACCTTGTGCCCCATTTACATGTTCATTCCTGCCTTATAACTGTCGAGAAATTCACCCCTACCTTAAGAACTCGGAAGTAGTATTTTAAGCTTAAACTTTGTGGAACATAATTACTTTTTTCTTCCTAGTGGAACTACACAAATACCTTAAAAAGAGAAAGATTAGTTACTTGAAAAGAATACCGTACAAGTGCGTGTGAGTAACATAACTGGTTTGTTTGGAGTAAAGCCGTAAACTATTGTAAGCTGCTAATCGTGATCAAATTAACAAAAGGATAGACTGAATTAAAGTGCGAATGTCTGGGATTGGTATGTCATTCTGAATCAGGCATGGTTGGATTCCTGGGTTCCTTATAAATAAATCGGATGAGTTTGAAGAAAGAAAACCAATTTGTTAAATTTTACACCCCTTTATTGAAAATAGGTTTTGATTTATATGGTGATTAGCATTCATTATCATGTTTTGCAGTAAGATGTTGCCATGATGCTTTATTTATGTTTTTGATGCATTGGTGATTCCCCACCTTTTCTCTTTTATCTATGCAACTGAATGTTTGACAATCCTGTGTAGTTCCGTGGGGGTCCTATCTCAGTTGCTGAGTATATGGAAGAGGTCTTGACTAATCCTACTGCTGGCTTCTACATAAATCGCGATGTCTTTGGTGCAGCAGGGGACTTTATTACTTCACCTGAAGTCAGCCAGATGTTCGGGGAGGTATAGTAGTGCAAATATTATCCAATCATTTTTGTTTTCAACTTATGACTTATAAGTGATTGTTGAGCTTCCTAGGTTTGAGTATTGTTAGTTTGATCAGCTTTTGTTTTGATTAAAGGACAATGGTTTTATTCTACAAAGTCGGACATGAATATATTAGACACTGTCTTATGGTTTCTATGTACTTTTGGGTATCACGTAAACAAGGAACTGACACTTTTCTTACTGGAGAAAAGTCTGATTTTGAAACTCATTGAGAGCTTTTGCTGAAACATTTGTTCTTATTTCACAAACAGAATCTCTGTTGCCTTGGTATGCTGTATCATGAAGTCACAACCATTGTTGCTGTTATTTGAGACTTGAAACATTAATTTTTTACTCAAAATCAGCTTTGGTTTTCACTCTTTTGCATTGAAAATTGACTTTACAGTCTGGGCATAAAATGCAATGGAATATGGTACTTATTTTGTTTTATTTAATTTTTCTTCTGGCTCTTCTGAGTTAATCATCTAAAAACTTTGCCTCCCTCGGAATGAATTGAGATGAGGAGCTTGTTTCAACTCTTTGTCCTCATCCTACTGAAATTCGTAAAATCTCTTAATGTTTGAATGCAGAATCAAAGCCTACAGAATGACATGATGACCACAAGCCATGGTAGAGTTGGCTGACAATGTTGATTTTAATTGTCTTTTCTGTCAATTAAGTTGGTTTGAAATTTAAATTTGTCTTTTTCGCTTCAATGAAATGGTTCAAACTTCAAAGTTTATACATATCAGTTTGCTGTTATAGGTCAGTTGACTCAGTTGCAATCATGGAATGAATTTACTACAGAATCACAGATGAAATGTTCATCTTTAAGAAAAATAATATAACCACAATATCATGTAGAAGATAATAGTCATCCTCTAATGATCAGAGGTATTTGCTAATTCTCATGCTCATTGTTTATAAGTACCTTCTCAATGACTTAAGTCATAGACTTAAAGTTGGCTTGTAGTGCATCTAAGTTTACCTAACTTAGTTTACTTGTCGATTCTTTGGAATATCGAAGTTCACCCAGACTGATGGGAATATTAATATCATAAATTATGTTGTACTTTTCATAGTATGAGTAAATTTTCTTATTTACATTTTTTTTTAAATTTTTGGCAGAGTATTAGTTTCTATGTATTTTGGATTTATAAATTTATGTTTGCTTCTTCTAGAATGAATGTCAAATTTGCCAGTTAATGATCATATTAGTAACTGACAAAGCTCTAGTGTATAACAATGGAATGGTTTGTTTAATAGAGGGAAAGGTTTTGTCTTGGTAGTTCTGGGTGAAATGGGAATCATTACTGATAGTTCTACTTCCGGTTTTTTCCCCTTTTTTGTAATTAAAACACGAAATGTGACATAGTGGTCAGATATGTAGAAATCGTAAATGTGATTATTGTATTGTCCTACTAGGAGACTGGATGGATTGGTGTCCTGGTTTTGACATGTGTGAATTAGAACTTGTTAGTGGAACTCCTGAAAATTTATTAGTGAGACTTTTGATGTAGATGATTGGCGTATGGAGTGTATGCCTTTGGGAACAGATGGGCCAACCAGAGAAAGTGAACCTTATTGAACTTGGTCCTGGACGTGGAACTCTCATGGCAGATCTTCTCCGTGTACCATCTCATGCCTTCATTTTCTTCTACTTTGTTTAGATTTTAAAGACACTTCCATCAATGATTATTTTGTACTTGCTTTTGTCATTGTTACTTTAATTTTTCAGGCTCAAAGTATGTGGTTTTACTGCAGGGCACATCAAAATTTGATAAATTCAAACGATCATTGGATATACACATGGTTGAATGCAGCCCTGCACTTCAGAAAATTCAGCATAGTACACTAAAGTGTGTGGATGAGGAGGTCCCTGGAAGTGGTAGCAAGCAGACCCTAAGCATGTTGTCTGGAGCTACTGTATCTTGGCATGCTGCTTTGGAGCAGGTTCCACTTGGATGTATGGGCATGGAGTCTTCTTTCTTCACTTCTCTATTCTGCATGACATAATCTGTAAGAAGTATTTTCAGCATAGAATAACGTTGGTTTGCTTGAATAACATGCATCAGTAGCTGTTTACTTTCCACCAACTGTTTGTTTTGAAGAAGGCCTAAGACAACAAAAACTTGCTTGGTATATTTTGTGATGATGCCAATTTTTTGTGCTTGCCATGCCATATGCTATGTAACCAAGCTACATGCTTTTTTTTTTGTGCTTTTGATATGCTTATTTGTGGGCTTTCATTTTTCAGGTTCAACTTTTTGTATTGTTTATCTCACAGCAAAAAAGTTTCCTTTTAGGGATTTTCCTCCCTTTTGAACCATAAACGTTCTACAAAGTCATTGTCACATCTATAGTGCACATGGAACTACTAATCTATGCATTTGTACCAAGTTGCAAAATTAGATTTTTTGAATGCATCTCTTTAAGTGAAAATGTTGAATTTGAGTTAAATTGGTGACCTTTGAAATGGTGACCAAGAGAATTCGAGCTTTATATTAATAAGGTGGGCATTGAAATTTACATCTTGTAATCTTAGAAGGATTAAGAAAGAATAGTTGGCAATTGCCGACAAACTTCCTTGGTCACGTGATCTTGTGAACTACCTTAGTTTACAAAAGGATTGTTTGCTGCTTTCATCGTACTTGGTTTGCATGGTTCAAAAATTTTGAAAAGTTACCAATACTTCACCTTCTTGAATTTTTTGCAAAATATGGCTGGTCCTCTTACAATCTATGTATGTTTTCTGGTTTCACCTGTTTGTTTGTCATGCTCTTTGTGGACATATTTGTGCGGTTTATGATGAAGGATTCACATTGTTTCTTTTATAGATTTCCAGTTGTCAAATGGAGGAGCCAAGCTTTGGAGTAGGGGAGTGGAGAGAGTGTGCTAGACCTTTGTGGAAATTTTGGAATATATAACAATAATGTGATGCAACTCTGAATTACAATGTGCTTTTTATAAGGTCTCTGGTGCTTTTGTCAAACAAACATAGCAAAAAAGGATAAATAGAGAAATGTTTAAAACTATCACTATACTATAGTGATACCGAAATTCTAATTCTACGTAAAAATAATCCTTGACAGAGTTCCTCGTGATTGCCTAAATGGGTTTCCTTTCCCATTTTACAATGTTCATGTGCAAAATGTTATGACAAGGTTAACAAGAAACACAGAAGGAGCAACTTATAGATGCATCTTCTGCATGTTGGTCAGATTTCTTAAGTAATACATGACAGGATAATGCTTTTATGTTCTTGGATCTTGAGATGATAGTTGCGAGTTCATCAATTCCTTTGCAGCTTTGCTACTGGTTTGGAAATGGTTAAAGATTTTATTCTTGGAAATAAAAGGCTATGCATTTAGTAATAGTGTTTCCTGCTCTTGTGTTCTAATTCTTTCAAATTTGTGGAAGAACTTTTTTGAGTTTTTTTTCCTTAATTTTTCAGGAAATTAGTAGCTCAATCTTGTTTTAACACAAAGAAATGGAATTCTTTTAGAACAAAATGAATGGGAGGGATTGTAGCTAAGTTTACCTTTTTTCTTTTTGCTGGTGATTTTCTCCAAATAATAATTTGGGAAGTTAAAACCATCAAGTTCTATTTTTTCTGATAAAGATTTGGTCTCTTTCCTGCTTATTTATATAGCAGTTTGTTGCATATGATTTGTTTTGTATCTAACTTGTGAAGTTTCTTGAAGTATGTTACTTTTCAGCTTTTCAATCATGGTCTCATCTTTATTTTTTCCTTTTTCTTTTCAGTGCCAACGATCATCATGGCTCATGAATTTTATGATGCACTTCCAGTACATCAGTTTCAGGTTTGTGTACATCTATTTCATCTTAACTTTATTCTTCAGTCTTCTCCTCTTTGATCCTCTTTGTAACATAATTGGCTTATTCTCTTACTTTTAGATGTATAAACTACAAACAATAAATCATGTTATATGGCTGTAGGATGGAATATAACTTTTTTGCATTCTCCTATTAGGGATACAACATGTGGGACCAACACTCTGCCAGTATGGTAGAGGTAACTTGTGGATGTAACCAAGTTGATGTGATATCACAAGTTCGAAACCCACTGAGGATATCCTTTGCCTCAACGTGAAGTTGAATTTCCATCGCCTTTTCCTGTGGGTAGAAGGGAGGAAGAGAAATATAAAAACTTTCAAACTTCATGACTGCAAAAGATGCTCAACTCTGAATTACCAATGTTGTTTATATATCACTTTCTCTTTTGTCTTTCTTGGATCATACGATGGACCTTGATTTGCGCTGTCTGCTGGATAGCGGCTTGCTACCGACTATACAATAAAATAAATAAATTGACCCAACTATTAATGGCCCAAAGTGGGTCTAACTTTTATAAGGCTCCTAGCTAACATCTTGCCTGATGGCCACCTATTCAATTAAATCATTCATGGCGGGAACTGTATTTAGCGTTAAAGTATCTAACAGGAACAAGATGACAAGGGCATGGCAAATAAACTCCCTCCTTAGGCGCTGAACAGAAAAAATGAGAAACTAATAGTTGACCAACGAAATAAACAAAAAAGATCAAATCAAAACAAAATATGTCAGTAAATTGCTTTTGCAAAGCATAAGCATATTTCAACTTGGCTACCAACTGAAAAAACCTTTTGGTAGTTTCAAGTGAGCATGTGAATAAGAATGTTTTTTTTCCTTGTAATAATAAAGAAAGCTGCTTCTGCAAAGCAATTAGCGGATGTCCAAAGCGATCAGTTCCTTTTCTATCACCATGAGATCCATTACAACAAAGAGATTTAAGGAATCATGTAAATTTAGAAAAAGAAAATCAAAAGAAAAAAACCTAAGGAAAAACGAAGGGACAAAGACCTCTTACCAAAATTAAGAAATTGTTAGTCAAAGACGAAAAAAGAAAGAAAAAAAACCTACCATAGAGAGAGCAAGTCTGCCCTTAACCCAATTTTTGGGCGTAAGGGGTACGATGGATCTCCACTGGCCTCCCCTGCCTGTTGCCTGTGGAGTTCTGCAGTGAGAGGCTGTCGCCTCCCCTGGGCAGCTCTGGCGACGCCCAGTGGGACCTTGCTGGACCCCCCCCCCCACCACCACCTTATGCCAATTTTTTAGTGCAAGGGGAATGTGTATATATATATATATAAGGTTGTTCTCAAATTTGCCATTATAAGTCTTTTCATTTAATTTTTCAGAAAGTTCCGCAGGGCTGGTGTGAGAAAATGATTGATGTTGCAGAAGATTCAACTAAGGAGTATGTCTTCTGATCTAGTATCATTGCCTGGTATGTTTATATTAACATAGGAAAAGCAATGTCTGTGTGCTGACTTTTTAATTGTACCTGGATAGGTTTCGTTTTGTTTTGTCACCATCTCCTACAGCTGCTACCATGCTTTACTTGAAAAAGCGATTCATGTGGGCTTCTGCAGAAGAAAGGGAAAAGTTGGAACATGTTGAAATTTGCCCTAAAGCAATGGAATTAAGTCATGCTATTGCAAAAAGAATAGGATCTGATGGTGGTGGGGCATTAATAATTGATTATGGTCAGAATCAACTTGTCTCTGACAGCTTACAGGTATATATGCTTTATTTACTCTGCTTTGTTGAAGAGCTGGTCGTTTTGATAACACCCTGATCTAACCCAGTTTTGTGAAAGCTTGGTTTTTGGAAACCAAGTTGAATTTTGAAAACTTGGTTTATTTGTTTGGGTGACACACTCAAAACCTGGTTTTTATGAATAACAAGCGTGAATCAGGTTTTTCACTCCCTTTTACAAAACCAGGTTTTGTCAAAACTAGTTTTTTCTAAAAACCCTGTTTTGTTGGCTTCCAAACACTCCAAAAACATGGTTTTGGGGTGTCATCCAAACACCCTGTTTATTGGATTACGTTGGGAAACTACAAAGGGTCTTTGAGGCAAAAAATGTTCCGGCTGTAAAATACTACGTATAAATCCAAATAGAATGGTTCTTGTATTAATGTTTGCGCTGCTGATGAAAATTGAAGATCAGTTGCGTACTTACAATGAAAAAAACACTTGAAATTTATTTTTCTAAGGGATGGTCAGACCAACCAAATGATTGCTACAGAGAGTTGTTTCTGTGCCCACCTTGATAATGCTTCTATAAATGTTAAGACCAACCAAAGGTCATGCTGGACAGCTAGTATTTCTTTTAACAATATCCTTGTAATAAAATTAGTAGACAATTAATTTGATAAAATGTTATATTATTTTGTATACATTTTTTATCTATTGATTTCTGAGATTTTCCCCAGCAAAACAATGTCTTTAATTAGTACCCAACAAGGCTCACCAAATGGGGGGGGGGAGAGAGAGAGAGAGAGAGAGAACATGTGTCCCTTCTACACCTGATGTTTCTGCTGTCCCAGTGAACTTGGTTTGCTTTTCTTCTATTTCATTTTTTATTTTTTGGCAAATCAAAACCTCTAGATGTGATTTATATGGTTGGTTTAGTTGAGATAGACTTTTGAATCACCAGAATTGGTGTGTGAAGGTTTTTTTAGCAACAAAGTCAATGATAGGAAGCGCATCTAATTTTGTGGACTAAGGAAAAAGATTGGTTGATTAAGAAAAACCACCAATAAAGAATTGATATATATGTCGATGATGTTAAAATCTAGGTGAGCAGATCAGGTAAAAACAACTTGAATTGTGAGATCTTAGCAGATTGTATGTACGAACAATAGCACCAAATATAATCTACGTGTGTATATTAAAAATGGGTACCAATATACGTGCTTGTTCTGAATCGTTGTTTCACATTTTTCGTACGGATTTGCCATGTTGGTTCAGTTTGAAACTTCTTATTTGCTGCATGAACAGGCCATCCGGAAGCATAAGTTTGTGGATGTGCTTGAAGAACCTGGATCTGCTGACCTGAGTGCTTATGTTGATTTCCCTTCTATCAAACACTCCGCTGAAGAAGCATCAGGTTCTGCTATTTCTTAAAGTTAATTGTGCCCCATTATTTGTGAACATTTAACATGATTAAGGCAATGCAATTGTTTCAGTTCCATGACTTGGGTTCTGAAGTTAGATTTTCGGGTGAATCCAGAAGATTTGATTCATCTAAATAATTATTCAAATTATGTACGCAAGAATTTGCCCAATTCATTAATGTGCTTTAAGACCGTAATACTCCCATGATTGAAACTGTTGCAGCCTTTCTGTTCAACCAATTAACTTTAGTATGATTAGGTTTTGGCTCTTTTGAAACCAGACTTTTTAAGTTTCTCCTTTGCCATTTATGTGATGCAGAGAATGTGTCCGTTCACGGTCCAATTTCTCAATCTCAGTTCTTGGGTTCTCTTGGCATAAATTTCCGGGTAGAAGCCCTGTTGCAGAACTGCACGGAAGAACAAGTGGATGCTCTAAGGACAGGGTACTGGAGGCTTGTTGGTGATGGTGAAGCTCCATTCTGGGAAGGACCTGAGGAGCAGACACCGATCGGCATGGGCACCAGATACCAGGTTATGGCAATTGTAAACAAGAGACAAGGTGTACCAGCTCCATTCCATTGATGTGGCGGAGGTGTCAAAGCCGAGTGAATTCAAGTGTCGATACAGTCTTTTTCATTATGCAGTTCCTGTCTTACAAAATTTCTCTGTTATAGAAATCTAATGCATTCATAGAACAAGATAGATTAAAACCCGTGGAAAATGACTACGGTGAATGTCATTACTTATGGAAGCGAAAGTTCTTGTCCTTGAAAATATGTATGAATTGTATTTGGTTATGAATTGAAAGGGATGGTTGAGAAAACTCTTAGGTGTTGTAGCAGATCGTGCGAAAAGGTGCACAGGATTTAGGACCAGTTTATCACCTCTGGTTCAATCCAAGTTCACCACAAGCTTGAATGACTATTTGACATAGTTGCAAGTTTGTGATGTAAAATGTACTATTAAGAGAAAAAAACAAGAGGGGATATGATGTGATTATGTCCAACATTCTTCTGTTGGATTTTAGAACTTGTATAATCACATCCTGTTTACTGGAACAAGAAAGTGTTGTTTTTGAATCATATGTTTGAAGAATATGTTCTAGAAACACAATATTCCTCTCACCAAACATCCTTCAAAAGGTGAAATAATCAACAATGTGAAACACATTTAAGATGACAATTTTTTTTTTCTTTTAGTGGGACTCAAAAAAAACAGAGCCACTAACGAAAAAAGCAATACCCCTCGTGTGGGCTTTTTTTGTTGGAATTTTCAATGGAACCAGAAAAAATGAATTGATTCTCTAAGTGAGTTTTGAATTGTTTGAGGTGCTTGGGACATTACGAGAAGCTGGTTCGTTATGCAACTTAACGGTGCAAAACTACAACATAGGCCGGGTTTTGTCTAACTGAAAATGGATCCAGGATAGCTAAACAATGGACTGTGGGTTTGTTCAAAACTTGGATTTCGGAAAACAAATATGGTAAGGCTGGCAATGGGGTGGAGCTAGAATTTTTTTTGTTTCGGGAGCCGAACTAATAGTTTCAAAATTTTAACATGAACAAAAATTGAATTTTTCAAATTTTTTATATATGTTAAACTTGAACTAATAATTTCAGAGCATTTTCACTCACTGTGACCTCGTCACATTCGATAAAGCCCTGCGGGCGTGGCGGTGATTTTGGGCAAAATCATAGAGGCCACATTTTCTCGTTGCCCTCTTGCTTAGGTTCGATGCTTTAAAACCTGCCGATTTGACTTAATGCTGTGAATCATGTGATGAGTTACGAGTATGAATTTTGTTATCTTATTTTATTTTTTGAAATCAAATATATATAAGCTTTTCATATTACTAAAATCATGGTATTATCTTTGCCCTATCCGAACTCATACTTTTGTGATGAATGACCGAGCCTTTGCAAATTTTTCAATGTTTTTTTTAAAAAAATTTCATTTACTTTATTTTTATATAATTATCAAGATTGTTTATTTATTTTTTAAAAATTTACCTTTTTTTCCGTTTTATTCTCGAAATATATAACTAAGCCGTGTATATATATATATATATGAAAATTAATCTACCTAAAAATTACATTCAAATTGAGTGTCGATTTGGATTTGAATTTAAACTAACTTAAAACGTTGGTAAAAAAAAACAATCACTTGGATCATAGGGTGGTCGATCTGCCGAGTCTCAATTTCGGTCTGCTTGGCTGCATGAGTGGCGGGGCCCCCGTTGCTTAGAGGCCATGCGGACTTGGATGCCGGATCGAACCGATGGATTTAATCCATTTGGTTTAGACAAATTCGACATGGCTGAAAAACAGTCACTAGGCTTTTCCTAACGTCTGGTAAGTGTTGGGGCTAATAAGTTCGTGCTGCTTATTTTTCTTTTCTTGGCCATCAAGGTTTCAGGGGGGCAGAGAGAGAGAGAGCGGGAGTCTTTGTCGTTCGAGGGATCTTCCGCCATTTTCTGATTCCTCATCGAGGTTATTTGTTTTCCATTTCTGCGCTATCGATTAGAAGTTTTTTGTTCATTTTCAGGTTTTCTTGGTTATTTTCTTCTTTCGTTCTTGCTTGCTACTCTTTTTGTAGTTTTCTGGTTTCCGGATCCAAGATCCAGCGGATTGTTTTCTCCTTGTTTTTTAAGGATACCTTCCTCGCAACATCTACTGTCATACTGTTCCCAAATTTTATGGTGTCTCGTTTCGAAGGTGCTGCCCAGGTTCTGCTCTTGAGAACCCTTTCTTTTGGAGTCATAATGGTGGTTGTTGTTTCGTTTTGGAAAATTGTTAATTGCTGGAGAAAATATCCGAAGCTTCTCATGCGAGGAAGGAACCGTTTTCGCTCCCAGTTTGAATGTTTTTCCTTCCGAGAATCAGAAATTGATCCTGCTTACTGGGAAGTTTAATTTTGGGGACTTCATTGGCTGTTTAGGGGCATGTTCTTGAACAAGTATCTGCGGCTTCTAGAACGTGGCTGCATTGGTAATGGGTATAGATAATATCATAATACCTTTGTGGAACATAAAAACGAACACGTCTTAGTTCCTTTGCAAGTTAATTTATCCTTTTTTCTCTTTCATTGTGTTACAGGTTTAATCATGAAGCTTGATACAAGTGGTCTTGAGTCATTTGCTCCGCATCAAGGAGTTGACGCTGAATTTAAAGAACTTTCGCCAGTTGCATCGTTCGAATTCCCCAATGTTACAAATGTGAGTCGAGCCTCCATCCTGTTCTCCTATTTAACTCATGCCGTTTCCTTTCTTCACGTTCGTGATTTTTGCTTGTACGTTCAATCATAACTCATTGTCTTTTGCACTGAAAGATGTTCTGAAGCCATTTCCCTTGTGCAGTTTGATGATTTTCAGAAAAAAGCAGTTCAGATGGTGAAGCCTGCAAAAGGGACAACGACACTAGCATTTATATTCAAAGATGGAGTTATGGTTGCTGCTGATTCTCGTGCTAGCATGGGAGCGTATATATGTAAGGTTCCTGTTCTTTTTAGCTGTTTACATTAATAGCAACTACTTATCTCGACTTTCTTGTTAACGAACATGGTGGTTTTATGTTCATCGTTAAATTTTAACAATGTTAAAATTTGTTAACTTATCTGGTTGTGATCATGCAATTCATCAGGCCTAGTATAATTCGTGCTTCTCCTGTGATAAAAGAGTACCTACTTTGCTGCTTTTTACTTGTTTTCTGACCTACCATGGAGTTGCTACTAATAGCGTAGGAAGCTCAAGCATTCTTTGATCTGTAGGTTTATGCAAGAATCAAGTTCTTTTACCAGTGTGTGTCCTTCCAGGATCTGCATACAGGATGTACTGCTAAACACTGTCTTCAAACATGTAGTAATGATGTTCTATTAGATTCCATCTTTATGAAGTGGTTCCAAACCACAGTTTGGAATTTTCACTTAAATGATGTTTGTCAATGGTTCAAAGAGACCGCCAAATAGCAAATGAATTGGGTCTTTATTGATAAAGAAGCCATTTGAGCTTGCACTGGGATTGAGAAGGTTACGTAGTGAGAAATGAAAAGTAGATCAAAAGTTCCATCACTATGTAATTACTGAAAGTCTAATTATCTATAGATTGGTTCGAAGAAAATTGCAAACTGATGCTCATATTTTCATTCTTATAATGTCCTGATTTGTCCTAAAAACATTTCTTGCCCTCAGTACTTTGTTGGTATTTAGTATATACGATATAAATCACATTCAAAATATGAAATTTCTAAGCAGCTGATTATACAGCAATTGTATTTACTGCTTAATTTGTTCTTTCATCTTTGCATTATTTATCTTGAATTCTATATGCATTTGTACACATAAGACATCATTGAGAGAGAAAAAGAGTGATACTTTATGTCAGTCATGTTTGACACAACATTTAATATGCTATGCCTGGTGTCTTCGTTGTTATCCTGTCACCATCCTAATTGTGTCATTCGGCTGGGTGTTTTTTCTAATGCCCATGCCTGAAGCTGCTCCCTAAACTTCTTTTATTAGGTTTGGGGTTAGGTGGAGAGAGACCATTAAGTGGTGTTGAATACAACACTCCATTACATGTTTCTGACATGTGGCAAGTCTAGAACTCATAACTATTGGAAAATTGACTTGATTTTATGCTAGCATCAGGTGAAAGGGTTATAACTTTAAGGTTGTCATTAGGGTGGTTAAGTCACACTAATTTTTGGCATGAAGTTGTAGCTGACGTGTATTTATGGATGGAATTATGAACTCAAACTTGTGTAGTTTCATGCCTCATTTGGTGATATTTGAAGCAACATAGTTCACATTTGAACTATCTGAAATACAATAATGCTGTTAGTTCAATACAATATGCTATCTCAAATTTACAGCAACATGAGATATTAGTCATCACATATTTGATATGAAAGTGTGTAGGATTTATAGGACTAGACCACAAGGACATGAATGACATCTTGTGTTGCCTGAAAAAAGGGAAAATGCTCTGGCGATTTGTGTACGAATGTTTAAGTTAGAGTTCTTACTCTAAAATCTAAACTAGTAATGACGCATAGATACTATTGCAATTGAAATTTTAGGAGCGACAAAACTGAGCTGCGTATTAGTAAGCCGTAAGTATGCAACTATGAATATTATATAATCGCAAATACTAAACAACCCTAATTTTTCATGATTTATAAGCATTGCCCATTAAATCCAAGTCAAAAGTAAACTTCATTTATCAATTAGGATTCTGGAAATAGGAAATTACAACAACTAGAAACTGAATAAGATCATAGAGTATGTTGGTGGAATTAGGGACATATTATTAGCTGCGTCTGACAAAGGTTTGATTGCCTATGAACTGTCCTGCCATATCTACTGTAGTGCTGACTTGGTGTGGTAACTTTAACCACAAATATTCTTGAAATTTTGAATGCATTGCAATAATTTTCTGTATTTTGAATCTAGCCAATCTTATTTGTAAAGCATTGCTATGTTTCAAAATATCCCACCAGAATAAATATTATAATAGTATGACGTTGGTTTCATAATATTTTCATTTCTTTCTAAAATATGCGTATATTTGGAATGGGTACCTTTTTATTTTTTCTTTCTTTTGCACTTTTTAGAAAAAAATTTTAAGTATATTTGGAATGGGTACCTTTTTATTTTTTCTTTCTTTTGCACTTTTTAGAAATAAATTTTAAGTGTTTGTCAGTGTCATCGTAAGAAAATAGTAGATAACGCGTATTTTCATGAATTTTCTATTATCCTATATGTTTTCTATATTTCTTGGAATTCTGAGATTTCAAAAAGATTTAAGAAAACTTTCAAGAAAAAACTCCTTGGGACTAGGATTTAGGACAATGTGTGTTCCTGTGATAGGAAGTACTCACAATAATGTTTCAGAGTTTTAAGCAGAGAGGTTTTTCTTGGGTATAATACGGTGACCTTGAAAAAAAGGGAAAAATATAGTAAATTTTTAAAAATTAAACAAAAACTAAAAATGAGGAAAAATCAAATAAGTGAGAAACTAATAATAATACAAACATAAAAAAATAAGAAGATTTGCAATAAATAAAAAATAGAGCATGAAAAAAAAACTTTTTGGCGTTAAAAAATGAAAAAACGAAAAAAAGGAAAACACAAGAAAAAACATTAAAAATGTGTGTGATTGTGAAGGAACCATAGTCACAATAACGTTTCAGAGTTTTAAACGGAGGAATTTTTCTTGGGTTTAATACGGCGACCTTGAAAAAAGGGAAAGATATAGTAAATTTTTAAAAATTAAAAAAAAAAAACTAAAAATGAGGGGAAAATCAAATAAGTGAGAAACTAATAATAATACAAACATCAAAAAATAAGTAGATTTGCAATAAATAAAAAATAGAACATGAAAAAAACTTTTTGGCGTTAAAAAATGAAAAAACGAAAAAAAGGAAAACACACGAAAAAGCATTAAAAATGCATTTTTTTCGTTTTCAAAGTTTTTTTTCAAAAAAAAAAACTCGTTCTTTTTAGTTTTAAAAAGCAATTTTATTGATCAGGTTTTTTCTGCTTTTTTAAAAGAAAACGTGTTTTTTTTTTCTATGATAGGAACCAATTTCAAGGGAAGTTCCATAAGAATCTGTGGCTATAATGGGAACCAATTTCAAGTGAAGTTCCTTAAGACTTAAGACGTGATAGGGGGAACCAATTTCAAGTGAAGTTCCTTAAGACTTAAGACGTGATAGGGGGAACCAATTTCAAGTGAAGTTCCTTCATCATATGGGGACATTGAACATCTGATCAATCTAATAAAATAGCTCATGTAATATGAAATAATTGCTGTTGTATTTCAACAAGAATATATCAATAATCATGTTTGGTTTTGGGGCTCCTTTTACTGAAGATGCTTTTTGGATGTTGTAACCAAAAACAAAAAGATGACGTAAGCAAGCCAAAGAGGGCCTGCAAAACCGTGTGTTGCTTATGCCTTTAATGTTTTTCTCTGGGCGTAGTTGACAACCTAGCAAGTACGTGGTTGGCAAACGTTAATAACCGTTGGTAGCAGTTGATGAAGCTAAATGTGTTTTTGACCAACAGTAAACTAGACAAAAATATTCAACGTGCTGATAGTTGGATAGCCTGGTATTTAGCCTTTATCTAGCTCTTCCATAAGGTCAACCAGAAAGGTGTGGATAATGTTATTTATTGAGCCAGATCTGAAACATGAACCTCTATTGTGTTGGGCTGTGTAGGAATGATCTTCATTGAGCACCCACAGTTTTCTTATTACATGATGAAGTTTGAAAAAAAAAAAGCAAAAAAGATATAAATTATAATATCGGATAACATCTTGTGGATCTTCAAGTAGGTATCAGAAGTGCTGAATAACAAGTTATTGGGAGCTGAAAATTTGGTCTGGATATCCTAAATAGATCTGTGCTCCTTCCTGAACATCTCTTACTGCATATGGTTTTCGTAAGTATAAAGTTGACCATTTTGGCACTTGAAAATTGTAGATGATATAGTCTTGGGAATTGCACATGCTTACTGCAAGAATAACTAGACAAATTGGTAACTAAGTAAATGTAGATTGGTTTGCTTTGTTTGTCAGTTTAACAAAGTGTAAGATTTTGACTCAAGCTCAGGCCTATCTTTGAGCTTGAGCAAGCAGTCATTTGTCACATACTTACAGGTGAAAAACACAACACAGAAATTTCTAAAACAAGAGTGATTGCCTGTTTGTCTGTCTGTAGGGTGTATTTGTAGATACAGATTAAAATATTCATATTATGGCAATAATAAACCTAATGTTTCTTTTAACAGGTGTAGGTCATTGCAAGTCATCTGGAACATCTGGTTATGCTATTGTAGTAAGGGTCTCACCATCTTTGTGCAAACCCCATGAGGAATATCCCTTTACTTTCCTGTGAAAAAGGAAAGTGCATCGATAATCATTGTATAGTTTACCACCTAATTATGTTAGGTAGATGGACAAAAAAATGTTGTGTACTCAAGTGCACTGTGTCCCCTGAAACTTATATGTGCAGGTATTTTGTATGAAAACTAATTTAATAGTTGTGATCTCTATATCCAAAAATCTAATTGAATAAGTATCTGTTCTTTTCTATATGTAGATCAAAATATCTGACTTACAAATATTGTTAAATAAATAGACAAAGATTCATTTCTCCTTTTCCCAAAAAGCTTGCTGCGTGGGGGTAGTCAGTGGTGTTTAAGCTGCTGCTTCTCATTCTTTTGCCACGAGTGAAAGATATACTGAAAGATATGACTGTAAATACATGGTTTGTATATCGTCGAAGGTGCTGCTGCCTTGTAAAAGTGTGATTTTACATGGGCTGCTCATTTTTTTTAGGAGATGTATGGCGGGGATATTATTTCATATATTAGTATACTTGTTTCTTGGATTTTGTTTGGGGAAAGCATAGTGAGATGCTGCTTCATGAATTCTTTGAGGAAGGTGGATTGTCATGCTCTAAAAACAGCTTCCTTCATAATTTTAGTGTTGCATGTACACTGTACAGTTCGCATCCATCATGTTCTTTTACCATCATCCATGTAGTTAGACTTGTTTGGATCTCGTCATGTCCAATATTTTCTTCTGCTCATTTCAGCTTCACAATCTGTCAAGAAAATCATTGAGATCAATCCATATATGCTTGGCACAATGGCTGGTGGAGCAGCTGATTGCCAATTTTGGCACAGGAATTTGGGCATCAAGGTTAGCTTTATCTATCACATGCCGTGGTTTATGGGTGCTAGTTTTTTTACTGGTATTTGCTGAGCTACGACAATACCACAATGTCTCTGCTTCTTTTACTATTTGTCATTTTCCATTCATTTTCAGTGCCGTTTGCATGAGCTGGCAAACAAGCGGAGGATTTCAGTTACTGGCGCTTCTAAATTGCTTGCAAATATTCTTTATTCTTATCGTGGAATGGGCCTGTCCGTTGGTACAATGATTGCTGGATGGGATGAAGCGGTATTTTGACTTGCCTTTTTTTTTTGGGTATGTAGATCTATATTTTAGTATGCTATATATCAATTTATGTATTTGTCATATGCATTTCAGGGCCCTGGTTTATATTATGTTGATAGCGAAGGTGGAAGACTTAAAGGGACACGTTTCTCAGTTGGATCAGGTTCACCATATGCATATGGTGTTTTGGACAGTGGGTGAGTAGACTTTCCTGCTATTGTGAACAGAGAAGCAAGCTTTTGTGCTCATGCTAATTTCTTGGTATCATCTGCCAGTTATCGTTGGGATTTATCAATTGAGGAGGCTGCTGAACTTGCACGCCGGGCAATTTATCATGCAACATTCCGAGATGGTGCTAGTGGAGGGGTTGCTAGCGGTTGGCTCTCTCTCTCTCTCTCTCTCTCTCTCTCTCATATATATATATATATATGTTGGGGTGTTTGTAATGAACAATTCCTTGAGGATGAGTTTTTTTTTTCAAAGATTTTGAGAATATCTCAGGAGCTGTGCTTTGAGAAATATGAAGAGCAAGAAGAAAAACAGGACAATTTTTTTTTAGCAATTTTTGTTGCAAAAAATATTTAGAAAGCTCGTAAAAATTTTCTGAGTGTAATAAGAGAAAATAGAAAGCAGCGCATAAAATGTATCAAAGAATATATTTCCTGGAAATTTTGCAAAAACGTCACCAACGTATTAAGATATTATCGTCACATTTTTCATATACCAGTTTTTATAAAAATGCAAATTTTCGAGGTATTATCTAAATGTTGAAGATATTGGTTATTGTTCCTGAAAAGGGTAGTGGTTACCCCAAGTGGATGGATGTAGATAATCTTAATCGAGTACTTGGTTTCATATTTTCTCCGTTTAAAGCTTCTTCTGTTGTATCACTTGAACTTTTTGGTAAAAGGATTTTGTAATAAGCCAAAATAAACAGCTGGCGTGGGATGGGTTTCTAGTTTCCGAATTTATTGGTCGTTGGCTTTCTAAGACAGTCTCAGTCTTCTATAAAAGAATATTAACCTCTTGATGCTAGCGCCATTTTGTGCTGCCACGGTTTCGCATGCATTTTGATCACTAGGGGATAAAAGAGACGGGCCTTCTAATTGATTTTATGTTAGTTGAAAATTCATAATGTTGAGTTCCATGTTCATTTTGTGCTCTGTTTTATTAGAAGGGATATCTTGCATGTATATAGCCAAAATTTCTAGAGAGCACGAATGGTTTATGGTCTCAGTTACCCAATGTTACTTTGGCTGCTTAATTTCCTTTTTACCATTCTTCCTTTCAGTTTATTACGTTGGGCGCGACGGCTGGAGGAAGCTCTCAGGAGATGACGTAGGTGATCTTCATTACAAATACTACCCGGTTGTTCAAGAAGAGGAAATGACAGAAGCTGCAGCAGCTTAAACCATTAAGTTTTCGTAGAAGCATAGCAGTTGGCCACTGAAACTTTGCGAAGAGGTGGATGAATTTTGCTGCAACAAATGCTTGGCATGCGTATGCAAGAAAATATTATGGCTGTGATTGACATCTGGTCGTAAACAGAGAATCACTGGGATGAACTCTTGCTTCAAGACAGTGAAGTTAACGCATTCTTGATGGTTCTTTCTTTGTTGAGTTGATGTTTAATGTGTTTTAACGAATCAACTATGGTCCCTTAACGTCGGATCGTTATGCTGGTACCTTGATTGGGATTAAGACTCAGTTAGGCTTTAGCTTCTTTTTGTAGAAGCAATTGGATTACGTGTGATCTTTGACAAGTTTGGATTCAGCCTGGCTTGTAGCCAAGGTACAAGTCTTGAGCATTGCAGTGACCAAAGTACCACAAAAATGTTGACGCCAATTAGTGAAATTTCCTGAGACACTTATTTGTTTCAGCAAGTTCGCCACTAAAAGGAGACGTAGTTCCTGGTCTTGCATACACCCGGGATTTTAATAAACCGATGCCTTAGTTACTTAGGCTAGACTAGTCCTTTCTCAAGTGAAAACTGAAAATGCATATTTTTCTCTTTTCACACTGACAGAAGCCACGGATATTAATCAAGCAGTGAACTGCTGGTATGTTTGAGGAGGAAAAGAGAAACTAAATCGAGCGATTAATCCTTCCAGCCAGAGTTGATCCTCGAGAGTTGAGTTCTGACTAGGCTACACTTTATACAACTAAATGCGGTCTTACATGCAACTATCAACTCGGATGAATTTAGGGCTTGCTCCAGCAATTTCTTGGGGTGATGTTCTACAGATCAATCTTAAAATTTGAACCATCCGATCCAATTATGAGAAACTAATCTAATGGGTAGAAAATCTATTTCTAGATGTAATTAGCTACTCTACGATCAGTTCAGCTGTATGTTGGAACTAGAAAACAACCAGTTTCATACTGAAAGCACTTGAACAAAATCTGAGTGCAATTGTTAATTGGAATCAAATTCCTTTGACGAAGGCAAACTAATCCTTGTGGGGCTTGGATTGTTGGCAAACGAATATCCAAACTATTCATACCATACCCGAGGGTCCTAACCTTACGCCGACATTCACCTGAAATTGGGCAAAGAGAGAATTTACTGCAAGAAAGCACCCGATTTTTTTCGTCTCCTTAGTCCTTCGTTTCTAATTAAACAATTCAGTCCTTGTAAAATGTACAAACTTTCACCTCCCACCGTAACGGGTTCTCGACACGGAGCCGGACTTCTCAACGAAAGACACGACCCTTATCAGCCGTGCCGTCTCGAGTCGGCAACACCATCCATGTGGAGTCGTGGACTTTCCCATTGCCTCACCCTTCCAACGCCGGGTCGGCTAATCCGACTCCTGAAGGCCACCGAGCACAACCGACCCGACGAACAAGCCGGCGGCGCCGGCGCCCAGCAGGGCCGCGAGCGTTGTCTGGAGGCGACGAGGGCGAAGGAGTCATCGGGGATGGCGACGAGACAAGCGACGGCGAGAACGGCGAGAGGGAGTGAAACGGAAGCGAGGGCGGCAGGGGAGAAGGCGGCGGCCCTCTCGACGAGGCCGAGCAGGCCGAGCTCCTCTGCCTTGGAGAGGAACCCGAGCTTCTCGATGGAGGAGAGGGTGAGGCCGAGGTCCTCCGCCTTGGATAGGAGCCCTGCCTTTTCAACGCCACTGAGCACCTTCCCCTTTTCGATTTTCTTAACCACGTCCACCTCCATCTCCTCGCTCCCCTCCGCGAAGATCCCCGCCCCGTACCACTGCTTCTCCCAATCAGGATCGTATCTGTTCACCTGCCAGCAACGAGGAAGGAAATGGTAAAAAATAGTTTAGCCTTCCTTCTCCGTCTCCTTCTCCATCGGCGGATGATTACATCTCATAATTCGGGGCAAAAAAAAAAAGGAAAAATCAGCGGGAGAGGAACTGAGAAAGTCATCGCTCACCTTCTTCTTAGGGGCCATGGCGACGACTCTCGACGGGCTTCGCCTGCGAGAGAGGAGATCAGGAGAGGAGCGCGAGGGCTTTTTCTCAGAGAGAAACTTCGAGGAGAAGGACGGGATGGAGACCGCCATGGCTAAACGAACGAGAAGCTCTCTCTATCTCTTTCGATTGGCCGAAGGGAACCAGGAATTTGCGCGGCTCCTGGTCGTCCTTCTTTCACACTGGTCCTTCCTTTTTCGTTTCTTCCAATTTTTTTAATTTCTTTTTAATTTTATTTTGAATGGAAGGTGGACGAGAGTGGTTCGGACCTGGGGCCGTCTGCCCCTTCCGGAAGGTCGTTAGCGGCGGCCAATCAGCACAGAGAATGCCCTATCCTAATCTCCCTCCCTCCACCTGCCCTCTTCTTTTTCTCTCTCTACCTCGAAATATGCCGATATTATTTGATTGTCCAACTCACAAATAATTTTAATGTACAAAATTTTGTTTTTCAAAACCTGGTCCCTGGTTCTTCCCATATTATAGATACGAGATTTAAATATTTTATTAAAATTCAAATTCCCAATTTATTGTTAAAATTCATTTATTTAACCGACCCGATTTTATGAGTTAAATTTGTTAGTCGCAAGTTTTTGTTTTCATGATAAAGAAATAACTGCTACTTTTCCTCCTTTCGGAGACTTGTAATTTCCTTTTTCTTGTTTTCCTTTTTCTTTGGTTTAGGGTACTTTCGTCTTTTAGTCTCCACCATTGGATCTACCCGTGTATCTAGTTGGACCCGGTTCTAGCATGCGGTTTTCTTCGATTCGATCCAGATTTGTATCAATCCTTATGTATACCACACGACCGGTGCGGTTCCGGATCGAACTCCCGCCTTTTGGCCCGATCCAAGCCTTCAAGTGTTCGTGGGCTTCATTTGTAGTCTTCAGCGCGGCGGGAAAAGCCCTAGCAAAATCGAACGAGGGAAAAAGGCTGCCATGGGAGAAGAGGGGGAGAAGCAGCAGAAGAACAAGAAGAATGAGCAAGAGAAGAACAAACTCCATGAACGGGAAGGAAGCCTTAATGCGAACGTTAACCTCTTTGCTTCGTGCTCCTTCGAAGACCTTGGCCTCCACACTTCGGTTTGTGATCAACTCCGAGGTTGCCTCCTTCTTTCCTTCCGTCGTGAATGAATTATGTATTTATCTGTTCCGATGTGCGAGCTTTTGTTTCTGTCCATATAGTGAATATGATAGTTTTTGTTGATCGAGGGCGCAATTGCGGTGATTTGGATTTGGTGGGTAGCGAAGACTTGCACATTTTGGTGCTAATCCAACTGATATCTTTCATAAATAAATTCTCCTTTTTTGGAAGAGAATTATGAATGGGTTCATAAAAATTTGAAACTCTGTCAGTGTTCGTATTCATTTATGTATCAGATTTACGTAGATTCGCTAGATTTTTCAGCAAGACCAGGGTTTTTTCATTCGAAAAGGTGGCCCGGCGACGCCATGCATTCCTTCCCTGACAACGCTGGGTATGAACCTCTAGCAGCGTTGAGGGTTCCATTTGATAGGGGATTTTTGTCAAATGGGAACCCCCGTGTCGCCGAGGGTTCTGTCTGACAGCAGACCCCTGGCTTTAGAAACTCCTCGTCTCTTCGGGGGTTTCTGTGCATCGTCGAAAGAAGGGGAGACAGAGGGGGAGAGAGATGTATCTAGGGATCCGGATGTCGACGAGGTGCTGATCACCAATGAGATGCACGTCGAAGTCTAATGGAGCATGAATGTGAGAGACAGGAAGAGAGAATGCGAGAGTGAGAGGCAGGCGGAGTTTTCCACTTTCGCAAGTTGCGACACGTCAGGGTGGGTCAGATCACTGGTACCCGGCCCAAGAAAAGCCGGTTGATGCAAATTTTTTTACAGGCCAACCCTTGAACCGTACTTGCAGGCTTGCAGCCTGTGCCCAGCCCATTATGGGCCGGGTATTTGGCAGCCAGTCTGGTACCTGGCCTAGCTATAGAATATAAACCTGAGCTGCTGACTGAGATATTTGAAGAATAAAAACATGATATATGGCTTCATCACCTTAAAAAAATTAAAGGGCTTGTAACTTGCAAGTAAGTTAAGAGAGTTTGAAGTCGTTGTTGCAAGAGCTTCTTTTAAGATTAAGATTTTTGGAATCCTTGTATCAAGTGTTTGTTTGTTAATGTTGAAAGAAAAGGAGTTGGATGTTTATCAATGCAGTATATAAAAGAAAACAGAATGGTGGGTGTATAAAACAATATAAATATTCATCAGAGAGTCAGTTTTGGTTCATTTATATTACATGAATAACTTACACTCCTTGAGTCCTCTTCCTTTAAATGGCCACATCAACATTTATATTTTAAAATTAGGTAAACTACTACACCTGCCACTCGTTGTTTGACTAATCCTGTGATGCAATGTTTCAGATTGTTTATAGAAGTCATTATCATCTCTTAAGTTGAAAAAGATTATATGGTTTTCTATCATAATTTGATGTTTTATGAATCATGAATTCGTGGTCCATTATAAATTATATCTTGTTTGGATCGTTCTTATTTAATGAAGTGACATGAATCTCATTGTTAAAGTGATGTTTAACAGATCGGATGGGCTTTAAAGTTCCGACCATTATTCAGGGTCAAGCAATTCCTGTGGTTATGTCAGGACGTCATGTGTATCCTTCTTTGTTTCACCTAAGCTCCATTCCTACTCGACTACTCCATATCTGTTTCTTTCAAAATGGTGTAGGGGGTTTTGCTGACCCTTGTGGAATTGCCAATTTATGTGTGCTTAACATGCTTTATTTCACAAACTAACTAGCTCCATTCCTTTTTACTTTTCAATTCCTGTTCAACTCTTTTTTATTGTCATTCTTTTAACTTGCAACATAGACTCGTTAATGCGGCTACAGGAACGGGCAAGACAATTGTCTATCTTGCTCCTGTAGTTCATCACTTGCAAAAATTTTGTCCACGGATCAATCGCGCTGATGGAACATTTGGTAAGTGCTAAGCTTTACATGTATGCATGATAAAGGAAGTTTGACATTTTTCTTATACTCACGTGGTTGTATGGACTGGAACCCAATACAGAAGTAGATGTTTTGCTACATATGTGTTGTTGTTTTAATAGGGTTTCATGGATCATAGGGATGGAACTTGGAAGTTATGATGTAGTTTGCAATTTACTTTTTTTTGCTGTACCAAGTTCAATTTGCATTGTGTTTAGGACTATCTGAATGCAGATCATTTATGTTCCTAATGCATCATGACTGTTTACATGCATGGAAAAACTTGCAATTATTTCTCTGTTTTTTTTTGGTTTGTGCCTTGTATTTGTAACTGTTAGTCGTGGTGACCTGAGTTAAGCTCACGGCAATAGTTAATATTCAGATAGAAATTGAAGTATTTTTGTTACACCAATTTGGACGTTGTTTTCATAAGTCATAACTATTCACAAGAGTCCTTGTTCTTGTTTTCTAAATTTTTCCTATTATATACCTTTTCTTTGTCAAACCATTGGAATCGACACTAATGTTTGTTCACAGAACATGTATGATTTTGTCTCCTGATTTTTTGTTTGATTCTTTTGTAAAAATGACAGAAACCGTCATACTTTTTGGTGTTAAATTTCTGTTTGTAGCATTTATGAATTTGCTGTTACTTTTCGTGGAACTTTTGAGTTGGAAAGCTTTTTCCATAGAAGCAATTCTTCTCTTATGATAGAATGGAGGAGGGGAAAGAACTATCTCTGGCTTATCTTGCTAATTAAAATATTAAACTAATATTCTTTTCTGTGTCATGTCCTTGAATTTTGCTTTGACTCATTTCAGCAGTGAACAGCGTTGGTGCTTGTGCCAACGCGTGAGTTGTGCATGCAGGTTTATGAAATTCTGCAGAACTTATTGCACCGTTTCCATTGGATCGTTCCTGGATATGTTATGGGTGGTGAAAATCGATCAAAGGAGAAGGCTAGGCTGCGCAAAGGTCTGATTTTCTTGACTTATTTATCTTAATTAGATCCCATTTTATTTACATTATTTGTGCAACTGAGTGTTGCACTGTTGTCATTTTATGAAAACTGGCACATGATTCTTTTTTTTAGGATTTGATAATCAGAGTCGCTCCAACCTGTTTATTTTGAATGGTCAGCAGATATTTTTTGTTTGTGTGATATTGGGTATGCAATTAAAGGTTAATTTCTTGATTGTCATGATAAAGTTTTCTGTTAAGCACTATAGCATGCATGTAATTGAAATTGCCAACTGTAGAAACACGAACAAGAAGAGGAAGAGAAACAACGATCACGATGTAACGTGGAAAAACCCTCAACAAGAGGAAAAAAACCACGAATGAGGAGGAGCCGGTGCCCACTAGCCGCCAGACTCTCTCTCTCCTTTGTCTTTCATTCACACCATAAGGATTAGGGTTACACAACTTAAATAATGCCCAACAAGGGCTACAAGTTGGATCGGATACGGATCCGGACCCGGTCCCGAGACCCATCTAACATACTTCAACACTCCCCCTCAAGTTGGGCATACATATCAAACATGCCCAACTTGGATACATTTCTCTCAAATGAGGTCGAAGATAAAGCCTTCGTCAGAACATCAGCCGTTTGGTCTTCAGATCTCATGTAAGGAAGTATAAGTTCTTTAGCATCAATTCTCTCTCGAATGAAATGTCGGTCAATCTCAACATGCTTTGTTCTGTCATGAAGCACAGGGTTGTTGGCCAAGTTAATTGCAGACTTGTTATCGCAATACATCTTCATTGGTTCTTCAACTTTTATACCAATATCAGTCAACAATACTTTCAGCCACAAAAGCTCAGAAACTCCCATAGCAACAGCTCTGTATTCTGCTTCAGCACTGGAACGCGAACAAACATCTTGCCTTTTACTTCTCCACACTATGAGATTCCCTCCCAAATAAATACAATAGCCAGAGGTGGACCTCCTAGTGTCAATACAGCCTGCCCAGTCTGCATCTGAATAACCTTCAATCCCAAGAGTGTCTTGCTTGACATATAAGAGACCTTTGCCAGGATTCCTCTTCAAGTAGCACAAGATCCTGTCAACAACCTTCAAGTGGGCATCCGTGGGAGCATGCATGAAATGGCTCATCACATTCACAGCAAAGGTAATATCAGGTCTAGTGAGAGTAAGATAAATTAACTTCCCTACAAGACATTGATATCTTCTTTTTGCCTCTTCACAGAGTGGCTCCCCGTCTCTCAGACTTAGCTTATGGCCAGCATCTAGAGGAGTAGAAGCTGGTCTACACCCTAGTTTCCCAGTCTCCTTTAACAAATCTAGAGTGTACTTCCGTTGATTTAACACAAGGCTAGTCCCAGACCTAGCAATTTCTATGCCAAGGAAGTATTTCAACTTACCAAGGTCCTTAAGATCAAACTCGATCGCCAACAGTTTCTTTAACTTCATTATTTCATCTTCATCATCACCTGTGACAATCATATCATCAACATATACCAACAGAATAGTAACCTTTTGCTTATTTCTCTTCACAAAAAGTGTATGATCTCCATTCCCTTGATGGTATCCACATTGTCTCATGACAAGTCTGAGTCGTTCAAACCATGCTCGAGGAGATTGCTTGAGCCCATATAAAGCTTTCCTTAGCTTGCAACATTTTCCAGGTTCCTCATATCCTGGAGGCATACACATATATACTTCCTCTTCAAGGTCTCCATTGAGAAATGCGTTCTTGACATCAAGTTGGTACATCTTCCACTCCTTCATCACAGCTAAAGAGATAATGACTCTGACCGTCTTCATCTTCGCAACAGGAGCAAAGGTCTCCAAATAATCAATCCCATATTTCTGACTAAACCCCTTGGCCACAAGACGAGCTTTGTATCTTTCAACACTCCCATCTGGTTTGTACTTGATGGTGTAGACCCACTTAGATCCAACCAAGTGAGCCGCCTCAGGAATCTTTACAACTTCCCATGTCATGTTTCTTCGCAAGGCTTCCATCTCTTCTTGCATAGCATAGGTCCACTTAGGATCACTCTGAGCCTCAGCAACATTCCTGGGAATCATAGTCAAAGAAAGAGAAGATACAAAGCATTTGTAGTCCTTGCTCAGTCTAGAATATGAAACAAAGTTACCAATAGGATGTTGAGTACATGACCTGACACCCTTTCGCAGGGCGATGGGAAGCTCTTCACTAGCAGCAACAGTCTGAATCTCTTCTTCAACAGGTTGCTTCTGCGCACGACTTGGGTCATCCAGGGAAGGACTAATTGGATTGGGAGTAGAATTCTCACCACCTGTCATCTCATCTGTACAAACTCTTTGCCTAGAGTAAACTTGCCCAAATAAACGATTGCACTTCTCTTCTGCCTCAGTGGAACACTCTCCATTTTTCTCCTGTTCATGCACCTCACTAGATGGACCAACAGAGTCACGCCTGTAGTCCAAAAAATCTGTAAACTGAATTTCCTGACTCGGAGAATACTCTTCCCGTGACATAGAGTACTCCCCCTGAAGAGGATTCTCACCAAAATAGGAAACATGTTCAAGGAAAGTGACATCTTTGGTAACATAGGCCCGACCAGTGGAAGGGTCTCGACACTTGTACCCTTTTTGAGTGGGAGAATACCCTAAAAAATGCCCTTAATAGATCTTGGATCAAGCTTTTTAATGTGAGGACTATGGTTGTGAATAAAGCAAACACAACCAAAAACTCTGAGTGGAAGAGAGAAAGGTTCACGAGTCCCCGGTAACAGAGAGTGAGGCGTCTGCCCATTCAACACGCGACTAGGCAACCGGTTTATAAGATACGCACTGGTCAACACAGCATCCCCCCAATACTTTTTTGGAACATGACGTTGAAAAAGAAGAGCCCGAGTCATATTCAATAACTGACGATTTTTTCGTTCAGCAACTCCATTTTGAGGAGGGGTATAACTACAGGAAGTCTCATGAACAATTCCCTTTTTTCGAAAGAAGCTATCAACAGACTGGCACATATACTCTCGAGCATTGTCAGATCGAAATGTCTTAACAGATGCTCCATATTGAGTTTCCACATAGGCAATGAAAGTCTCTATGACAGTAGGAACTTCACTACGGTCTTTCAGCAAGTAGACAATAGTGTTACGAGAATAATCATCTATAAAGGTGATAAAATATTGAAAACCATGACAAGAAGGAATCCCTGCAGGCCCCCACACATCAGAATGAATCATGGCAAATACCTCATTAGACCGATGGCTAGACAATGGGTACGAAGCCCTAACATGTTTGGCCAGGTGACAGACATCACAAGACACCATAGTCATATCTAACCTGGAACATATATCAGGAAACAACTGTCTAAGAAGGCCAAAAGGCAAGTGTCCAAGGCGCTCATGCCACCGTAGAAGCAACTGAAGGGAGTCCTCTCTATTCTTCGTGGCTTGGCTGACTGCCGTCATGAGAGCCTGAGCAGCACGCATAGGTAAACGATAGAGCCCGTCAGAAGCTAGGCCAATCCCAATCCTCTTCCCTGTCACCAAGTCCTGCATAACACAGCGATCAGCGGAAAATATAAGTTCGCAATTTAACTCCTTCGTGATCTTGCTAACCGACAAGAGATTCAAGGGAATATGAGGAACATGTAGAGCATTGTGGACTAAGAACTTGTTCAAAAGTGGGAGACTCCCTTTTCCAGCCACAGAGATAGATGAACCATCGGCAAGGGAAACACGATCCTTTCCTGATGAAAGCTTATACCCATGAAAGACCTTAGGATCGCCGGTCATGTAGTGAGTAGCGCCACTATCAATGATCCACTCTCCCATACGGCAATCCGCCATAACGTCTATAGATGAAGAAGCTGCCATAATCACAGATAGTCCAACAGGAGGCAACAAGAGATGCACCGATGACAACAGAGAGCACCAACGGGCAGTAATATCCGGATTCCCAATCAGCCCCAAGAGTGAACAGAATGTCGATTGGGGGAAACGATCGTCGATGCGGTGCCTTCTCTCTCTCGGGCTGCAATCTCCCACGGGTAGAGGTTTCGCCACACGTTCTCCTTGCTGGAAACAAGATCCAAGAGCCAAAACCCAACAAGTATCAAGGTATAGAAGTGAATAGGAAATCAACTTCGAGACGAGGAAAGCCTTCACCCGTAAGACCAATTTAACCCCGGTCTTTTGTAAGGAAAGGGGGATGCGATCGCCGGAGCGCCGGCAAACGTTGAGGCAATCCTCAAGTTACGCTCCTCTCCTCCTTTACGTCCTCTACCAAGTCACGGACCAGCCACCTCTTCTTGCACGGTGGGCGCCAAACAAAAACAAGAAGATGGAATCAAAGATCAACCAAGCAATATATTGCAGGTAAGAGGCGGATGCACTTCACCGGATTTGCAAAAGACCCCTAGGAAGTGACATGAATAGGGGGAGGCAAGCTTAGGAAGCGCCTAAGCACGCATATCTTCTTTCTTCTTCGGGAAGCAAGACTACGGCGCAAAAGGCAGTGGCGCAAGGGACAACGGTGACGGCGACGGTCAACAACACAAGAGCGACGGCGCAAGAGCGACCCCGCAAGAGTGGCTGCGATGGCGCAAAGAGTGACACCGGCGGCGGCGGAAACAGCGACAGTGGTATTGGGTACACTGGCGGCGGTGGCTGCTGCAGCAACGGCGGCGGCAGCGGCGGTGGCTGCTGCAGCAACGGCGGCTGCGGCGGCGGCAGCGGCGGCGGCGGCAGTGGCAGCAGCGGCGGCGGCGGCGGCGGTAGTGGCAGCGGCAGCGGCGGCGGTGACTGCAGTGGTGGCGATGGTAGCGGTGAGAGATATTAGGGTTGGAACTTCACAAACCCTAAAAATTTCCCAAACTCGTCGGCTCTGATACCATGTAGAAACACGAACAAGAAGAGGAAGAGAAACAACGATCACGATGTAACGTGGAAAAACCCTCAACAAGAGGAAAAAAACCACGAATGAGGAGGAGCCGGTGCCCACTAGCCGCCAGACTCTCTCTCTCCTTTGTCTTTCATTCACACCATAAGGATTAGGGTTACACAACTTAAATAATGCCCAACAAGGGCTACAAGTTGGATCGGATACGGATCCGGACCCGGTCCCGAGACCCATCTAACATACTTCAACACCAACTAAAGTTTCCATGAAAGAATTTCATTGAGAAGCTAATGTTTCAGTTTTCCTTTTTGGTCATTTGCCAATTGCCAAATATCTTACTGAAACTGAGTTCCATATTTGTTTGAGTTGATATTTCTGAGTTCTGATGATTTATTTTCTTTCTTTTTCATTTATGCGCTTATGTCTTGCCACAGGAATATCAATTCTTATTGCAACGCCTGGCCGACTTCTTGATCACTTGAAACATACGTCATCTTTCTTATATAAGAACTTGCGTTGGCTAATTTTTGATGAAGCTGATAGGTATATGCTCTCATCGCTGCTACAGAATTTTTTTTAGATAAATTCTGCGTGTTATAGAGTTGATAATTGGTACTACCATTGTTTTATGAAGGCATTGCATCATTAATATAGAGTCATGGGCATCTCGAGTCTGGTAAAAACATCCTTATATTACGACAATTCTTTTGTTATTTGTTAGAAAAATTGGTCTTGTTGCTAGGGCTGCACACAAGCCGAGTCGAGCTCGAGCTTGCCCAACTCGAGCTCGACTCGGCTCAAAGAGCTCGAGCTCTCTAACACAAGCTCGAGCTCGACTCGATTATACAATGTCAAGCTCAAGCTTGACTCCCTTAACTTGCTTAACTCGTTTATGTCTTAACTTGTTTTTTTTTTTAACTTCAAACTCGTTTAACTCATTTAATCACAAAACTGCACATCAGCAAGAACAAATTCTAAGGTACAACCATGAAAACAAGGGGTTCAACACAAAAAATGCGAACAAGATTGGGGAACAGTTTAAGCAAACTATTTCAACAATCAAACTAATTGTAACACCATATTTTTCTCAAAGAAGCAAAGTTGGCTTCAGTCAAACACGCCGATAGCATGCTTCAGAACTTGGATCTGGGGAGACTTTAAAGCAAATGTTAAGCAAAATAAATCATGACGTCACCAACCAAACATGTGAAAACTACCGCATCATTATAAGCTTCCAATCACAATCCACATACTGCAAATACGGACCTCAAGAGGCACATAAGAGAGGGAAAGTGTGAGATGGTGAGAAAGAAAGAGAAAGGCTAAGGCATACGGGCGGCAACAAAGTGTGTTGGTTGACTGAAGCATACCAGCGGCAGCAAAGTGTGTTGTTTCCATTGGGTCAGAGTGTTGTTGCGTTGCAGCATTGGGTCCTTCCAAAACCGACAGAAAGCACCGCCCTTGGTCCATCCGAAACCTGAAAAAAATGAGACAAAGAGGCGATGGCTAAGAGTTTGTGTGAGAGAGAGGCAATAGGCATAAATACTAGTAGGCAGCAGTCCGGCAAAGACCTGAAAGTAGCAGTGGCTGGACGGATGGTGGTGGTCATGGTTTGTGCGGCAGTGAGTCGGCATGGGCAGAAGAGAGGGGAGAGAGAAACAAAAGAACGTAAAGGTTAAAAATGAACAGTAAACAAAAACATTTAACCTAAGGTTTTGGTGGTGAACCGGTTTATATAATTAATTGAAACGATTTTCAGTAGTCTAGCCGAGCCGAGCATAAACAAGTCGAGTTTTTACAACTCAAACTCAACTCGTTTAATGTTTTGAGTATAAGTTTAAACTTGAGCTCGGCTCGTTTATAAATGAGTTGAGCCTGAGTTGGCTCGACTCGTTGCGCAGCCCTACTTGTGGCTGTTTTTTGTTTTTTAAATCATTATTTCTGTTCTTTTGTTTTGCAAAAGTGTCAACCTTTTCAGAAGATTTGTTAATACTTAATATTTGGACTATATTGTTCTGTGTGGATTGTCAAATAGAGAATTCCCAATGATTGATAGTTATCCAAAGCTGTTTGTGGTTGTGTATTTCTAAGATATATAGTTTTGATAAACATCTGTAGGATTTTGGAGCTTGGTTTTGGCAAGGATATCGAAGAAATACTTAATATTCTAGGGACAAGAGAGTCGGGTTCGGGTAATGATAACAACAAAGTGACAATGCTCCACACAGCCAGTTTCTCAAGGCAAAATCTGTTATTATCAGCTACTTTGAATGAAAAAGTGAACAATCTTGCTAAGATAAGTCTAGAAAATCCTGCTATGATAGGCTTGGAAGGAAATACAAGCAATGACCTGAAGAAATTTTCGGCTAAGGATACCAAGACACTTGCTGATAGTATACAAATTACAAATTTAGTCCAGCAACCTGATTGTTCTGCTGGAGACTATAGGCTTCCCATACAGTTAGTCCAAAGATATGTGAAAGGTCAGACTTTGATTTGCTTGGTCGTTATAGTATTGTCAATTCAAAGTGCATCTTTTCTATGCAAGACATTTCTGATGTTCTGTTGGTTTTATGTCTAGTGACCTGTGGATCACGGCTTGTTGCGCTTCTATCTACTTTGAGGTTTCTTTATGAAAGGGAAACTTCCCAGAAGGTGAGTCTAAAGCTTCTGTGCTATATGCTATGTTAAATGGAGATTTTCTCTCAGATAGATTTGATATTTTAGGTGTGTTTCAGTATCTTTGTTTGTCTTCTTTGGCATGTTGGTTTTTATGGAATTATGTCTTTACATCTATTACTTGTGAACCATTGGATGGTGGTGGCACCACACTTCCAAATTTTTCTTACAGTTATCTTATTTCCATAGAGTGAGTAGCTAAGTCACATGGGTGCGCCAACTATGGTGGCGCACTCGCACCGATGCGGGTGTGGTTGCAGCCCGACACGGCACTTGAATCGGTCAAACCGAATCGGGTCCTGCTGACCGCACTGGTTCTTTTCTCGTGTTTTTTTTTTCATTTTTTTTCCTTCTCCTATCTTTCCTTCTTCTCTCTCTCTCTCTCTATATATATATATATATATATATATATATATATATATATATATATATTATTTATATGCTCTCACTGCACCTGCACCCAAATTTTTTTGGAACTTGCCGCATCTCACACCCAAACTTTTTGGAACTTGCCACATCCCGCACCAGCACCAGCACTCGTACTCTGCACCCTTGTGACATAGGTGAGTAGCCATGATTTGATCTGCATTTGTTTGAGAACTTCAATCATTTGTCCTAGCTGGCATTAGTATACAGCTAACACATCGACATTTATCTTAGTGGTTTTCATGTCAACCCTCCTGATCACGTTATATTAGTCCCATCAAAAGAATGACTGTTATCCTTCTGTTTGAATATAGAAAAAGTACTGGAGTACAAACAGCTGTATATGACAGCCAATGCATTGACCAGTTCAGTCATCTGATGTGCAATTCCAAATAAATTATGCAATTCATAGCTAGGGCTGCACAAGGAGTCAAGCAACTCAGAGCTCAGCTTGATCTCGACTCCAATAGTGAAACTTAACAGAGTAAACAAGTTGAGTTTGAATTATATGTGCTCGATTTGACTCATTAAGAGAATATATAATATATATGCATATTAAGAGAATATATAATATATCTGCATACTTTTCTTCACTTATCATATAAGATGCCTTTGGTGTAGTGGGCATCCTTTTTAGTTTTCAAAGAGAAGGATCAGCTTTCACAATTCACATTGCTGTCCTTTTGAAAAATGCATTTCTTTTTAAAAGAAAATCTTTTATATTGATCCCATACCTGGCTTTTTGCTTGAGCTGAGCCGAGCTGAGTTTGAGGTTTGTTGGGCTCAACTGAGCCAGGTTCAAGCTGGCAGGCTATACCTTAAGTCAAGTTCATGCTGCCACAGCTTGGTCAAAATTAGCTCTGCTCATTTATGTCCTATTCATAGTTGGTCTTACCATCAACATTTGGCTGAGTGTTTTTTAAGAGAAATGAGAACTCTTTAAAATGTGTTTGTTCATGATTATATCTTAAGTTCTTAATATATTAGGACAATATTGGACACTAATGTGTAATAGGATTGGGAAATAGAGACGTTTATAATTTAGAATGTATTAAGGGAGAACCTTTAGAACTGTCAAATAAAACTCTTGTACCGTGCAATATATACCCTGAGTTCTAATTAGTCCATAGGTACCAGTGAACATATGACCGACTCCTCAGTATTCTTGCTAGTTACTTCATTCAATTTGGAATGAAGGTCAACTGGTTTGTTTGGATAAAAATTCCAATGCAAGGGACCGTGCAATCCTTGTTATGTAGTACTTCAAAGTCAAGTAAACTCTATTGCATGATTTTCAAATGTTAGAAAAGCTAAAATTTGTTTTTTCTGTTATTTGAGTAGGATATGTTTTCTCTGCAACTGTTCTTTAATTTAAAAATGTATGTTGCATTACAAGGATTTCATACTTGAGGCCTATAGTTTCGGCTCTGTTATTGTCACTAGTGTATTTTTTGTAGTTTTTAGTTTGTACTTTGTACTATGTAAATCAAAGCTGAATAAATTGACATATCAGTTTGGCAGGTCGTAGTCTTTTTCTCGACCTGTGATGGTGTAGATTTCCATTTTTCATTTTTGAGGGAATTCCGGTGGTCCTTCAGTTCTCAAGAAAATGAACAAGTGCCAGCATTTATAGCTTGTAAAGTGCTTAAACTGCATGGGAACATGGAACAGGATGCCCGGAGGACATCATTTCAAGGGTTCAATGCTGAAAGATCTGCTGTTCTTTTGTGCACTGATGTCGCTGCAAGAGGATTAGATTTTCCAAAAGTTAAACATATTGTTCAGTATGATTCTCCTGGGGATGCTATTGAATATGTTCACAGGTATTTCTGTGGTAGCTTCTTCAGTCCTTGATAGTGTGTGTAAATTAGTTGACTTTCAGAATTGTTTTTTCCATATACGGAAAAGGGAAGCCATTTGTTCTTCAGAATATATTGTGTTCATAAGTTCCTAAGGTAGGGTTAACACAGGGTTGGAAGAACTGCTCGTCTGGGCGAAAAAGGAGATGCTCTACTGTTTCTGCTGGCAGTTGAACTGGATTATTTGCAAGAATTACAGAAGCATGGTGTCTCCTTGGATGAGTTTCCTCTTCAAAAGGTATTAGACAGCTTTCCTCTTCCTCGGGGCTGGAGCCGCAGGAAAGTAATTTCATTAGATCTGCATCCTTGGGTGACTAATTTACAGAAGGCCATTGAGTCCTTCATCTCATCTGAGGTACTGACTTCTGTTTATCCTAGCATTGACTTGCTGCTTGCTTAGCTTGCAACCTTTTCTATTGCTTTATTTCTGTGCTGTTTGTGATTTTTCCCGCTGCCATTCAGTGCTTGGTTATTATTTTCACTGGACAATATTACTTTGGCACCAAATTCTTGTAGTACAGAATTCTTTTGTATCATATGCAACTAGAACAGAATACCTAAACGTTTTGTGCCTAACAGACTTTAGTGTGTTTTTTGTCCTGCCATTAGTCTTTTCCATTTACTTGGGTCTTGAGATTGTGGTCTGGCGTAATGCAAACCTGAGGAAGCTGTGAATGGTGGTTTTAGAGTTTCTGGTAGATTCAGAGCCAGGAAGACAAAAATGAAGACAGTATATGCACTAGGTCTTATGAATTGGGTGGTAGTAATGAGCAGAGATTTTTTCAAGATGCTGTTTGCTGTCGACTTTAACAAAAATGAAGTTATTTTGGATGATATGATAGGATAATCTTCTGAGCCTGCTGTCATCTTTCTGTTCAGTTGCTTTCAACCAAAAATACCTACTACGAGAGTTGGGTCAGGGGGATCAAGATTGTCACTAGGAAATGAAGAAAATCACCTGAAGGGCTAGCTTAGCATAAAAACTAAATACAATTGTAAAATAAAGTGTTTTTTTATTTGTTGACTTGCTATGACTGGTCACTTCTCTTCCTGGTTCACTTTTATCCTGACCATTTCTGGCACACTTGTGGTCCAGCCTCAAATGAAGAAGCTAGCCAAGGATGCGTTTTGCTCTTGGGTTCGTGCTTACACAGCACATCGTGGTGAGCTAAAGAGGATTTTCATGGTGAAGAAACTTCATTTGGGTCATGTAGCCAAGAGCTTTGGTTTGAGAGAGCAGCCATCTTTGGTTGGGAGATCTTTTCAGATGCAATTGAAGAAGAGGAAGCGGGAACATAAAATGGATAATTCCTTTAAAAAAAGGAGGATGGCTAAGAAACGTTAAGCTGCTTCATTAGGCAGACAATAGTGGGTATATCTCAGCTTTGTTGATTGCCATTGTAAAATCAATCATAAGATCGTGAACCTGATCAGCGCTTCCAAGAAATTTGGCTTGGAGTTTCTGGTTGTTACTCCAAGCCGTGAGGTATGTTGAGATGAATCCTGGTTCCCCCCACCTCAGATGCGTCCAGTCTGATCTGCAAGTAGTGAAGAGCATGCTGCTGTTGCTGTCGCATGTCCTATCACTCTCTTGGTGGGTGTAACATGGTTTTCTGCAATTCAGTAAAAGGTGATGACTTGAACTCTTCTCTGAAGGTTTGTCTTACCTGGTTCGAAACTTGTAGAGAGAAGAAAAAAAGCAAGGAAAAAAACTCAAACAGCATTATTTTAATATAAATATTTGTTGACAATTAACTGATTTACTGTGGAGAGTGCATGCATGAGCGTGCGCGGACTAGTGCTTGGTGTATTTTAGTTTTGATTTGATCTTAGTCCTTGTAATTTGTAGGTTTTGCCAACAAAACCTTGGTCCATTTGGCCAGCGGATGGGTCTCGAGATTTCAAGATAGAGAGAGATAATGATGGTTAAAATTTGGTACCTGGGCGCCTCTCTTGTCTAAATATTTTGGCAGAAAGTCTGCCAACACTATCTCGTCTCGAGGAAAAAGCATGTTTTGCGTATGAAAGTGTCGCTTCTTCTACCTCGCTGCGGCCTGTGAGGGGTTGAGGTTCAACTTCGCGTACGCCTTTGCCTGCAACTGCAACTTCTATTGGATCTTAATCATAGACCATTCAAACCGGTTCCTGAATCTATATATGTCGACTCAAGGAGCCACAAGGTCTTGATTTTTGAATGGTCTGTGATCGTCTAGGCACAGGGCGTAATAGCCAATGAAATTGAATAAAGAATTTGATTTCTTTGCAGTTTTTTTTTAAGTCCCTAAAATTCAAGATTCAAGGCATTTAGAAAGGTCAATACCTGCAGTCTAAGGCTTTTGGCGTGATCTGTTTCGCCTAAACCCCAACTTATTAAACTTTTAACTATTGGGACAAAAATCGCATGTTCCGTTGAATCTCTGGGCAGTGCTCTCTGAGAATTGGCCCTTTATGAGAAATGGAAGCTAGTGACTTGGCTTGCTTGGCATCCTTGAAGGGGTTGGTGCAATGGTTAGGGTGGCTGTTGGTAGGTGGTTAAATTTTTGTTTTGAAACTTTGGGTTGTCAACTCTATGTGCTTTAAGCAGGGGATAAGGAGGGGTATATAAAGTTGAAGTGTGAGAGATGGTACTATCAAGGCTTGGAAAACAGACAATGTGTCATAAGGAAACGAAAGGTTGGGTGGGAGTTTGGTTTTTATCTAGATAGTATGATGAAATATTATTCTCACCTAAATTTTACTCGCTTGACTTTCAACTTTGCAATTAGTTTGTTAACGATAATCGTTGATCTTTTGACTGTGGAAAGTTCATGGTAATATGATTCAGAATATCACCTACTTTAGAAACAATTGGCCCTCTCAACCATCTACTGGCGTCCATAGGTCCCAGGGAAGTTTTGGAATTCCTCAAGGGGCGCCTCATTGGTGCTGAATTTTGCATATCCGCGGCAAAGATTTTAACGAGGTCTCAATTCGACTAATTCAACGCGACTGAGAGGCGTTTCTGAGTTACAATTTTAATTCCGACCAGGACGCCGTTGGCTAAAATTTGTAGCTTCATAACTTCTAAGCAACATTCAATTGGACAACTTGGTGCGAAGACTAGGATGACAAACGAAATGTTCGTTGCTACACTTGATCTTAGCCAAAAGGCTGAGAAAGGTATTCATGAAATGTTCTTCGGCTGGCTAATACAGCATCCAGTAATAACTCAAAGCCTTCGAATATAACAGGAATTTCATATTGCCTTTCCTGATAAACAAACATGTTTTTCCTGGCGCTTTGACTCGTGTAAAACTTCTATTAAAAAGTTTGGAATATCAAGGTGGTGTTCTGGGGGAATCTTCATTATATTGGATTTCATCCCCAGCAAGTCACAATTACTGATCCTAATGGTGGCTATTTACGAACAAAGAACAAGGGCACGACAGTCGGCAGATACAAAACATGTAAAGTCAGGCACGATCAACAAATTATGTACTCTTCACGTGTCAGTTACTTCATTCACCAGACCACAGGAAATTTTAAATTCACCACTGTGTGTCTATAATCACCACAATCGTCACAAGTCGTGGAAAGTGACATTTGGAACACCAGTACAACATTATCATAAAACTTCGTTTTGGTTGTTTAATTTGAAACTGCCATTTACTTCATATTTTTTACCATAGCTGCATCGATTGTAGTAAACTTATTGGATGAAAACATAATTATAGATTGTATGAACATGGGGGAAAACATACCTGCTTCATATGCTGGTAATAGCTAGAAACAGGAAAATGTTGATAGACATCTTTTGAAGGTAATCTGATTAACAACAACCATGTGAAGCAAGGAAATTTTGGGAAGAATTCAGCAAGAACAGATAACTTTCGATTGAGCAAGGAAGCTGAAATAGAAGCATTACAACAGGTTTTTCGGCCAACAAAATCAAAGGCCCCAATACACCAGCTTATAGGATGGCAGGCACTTGTGAACGACCACCTCTTCTTCATCTTCGGTCATGAACAAACTTGCATGAGTTTCCAAAATAGCAGCTCCCACGCACAAAATGTCGACACAACTGTCGTTTGTTCATTTGTTGCTGATTGCATGGTTGAGAGCAAGAGTTCAAACTGGTTAATGGCTGTCTTTGTTGACCATTTCCACAGAGATTGCGATGGTGGTGGGAAGGAAAGTGCTGGTTAGTGCAAAGGTTGGGAATGTTCTCTGCAGGTTGGACGTTACTAGCCCTTGACCTGAAGTTAGTATCTATGTGATACATGCCAGCCCCAGAAGACTCGGGCAGGAATGAAAGGCATGATGAATGTTGTGGGATTTGGCTGTTAACTGAGGGCAGAGCATACTGAGGACCACTAAGTGGTCGTTGCATCCCTCCTTGGCTGTTCATGTTGTGAGAGGCGAGCCAAGCATTTCCTTGAAATGGTCCATTTTTAGTAAAAGCTGGAGCGGCTGGAACTATTTCTGGAAATAACCGTGGCAGAACATTTTTCTGTTGATTGCTTGTAATACCACCCCATTTCTTTGTCCTGAAATTTTGGATAAGATGGAGCTTCAGATATCCAAGTAAAATATATATCATTGTCTAAAAAAATCCTTATTTTCTTCAGAAGGAACACTCTTAAGAATTTGTCCCCTCATCTTTGCACGTGGAGCAATGAGGTAAAAGAGAGGTGCATCAATTGCTGGTTAAGGATTCATCACAGTGAATGACATGGAAATGAAAAAGCAGTTCTAGACGAAAGTTAAAGTGAAATGTTGTATTGTAATGCTACTGAAAGTTAAAGTGAAATCTTTCTTTCAAGCAAGTTTCATCACAGTGATGAGCTATAGTTACAATGAAGCAGCAATTCTGATGGTCTTCGAGGTTGTACAGTCATGAATAGTACATGATATTATGAATCACAACAAATAGACCATGATGTTGTCATGTACACATTGATTTATGCTGCCATGGACCCATTGTAGTAGAAGTTACTAATAATAAAGGCAAAACTACACGTCCAATGTAGAAACTGGTAAAATTTGCAATACCTCTTTGATGTGGCAAGTTTTTTTCTCATCTCCTTCAGTTGCACCCTGGCTTCTCTTGAGAACCTGGCACGAGAACCCCTTAAGTGCTTCTCTTGAATGACGCTGCTCCTCTCCATTTCATTGGGCCACCTCTGAATTTAATCCACAAACACAAGGAGTAACTTTACAGTGAAAAATTTATTTGTATGATCCACCAATAAAGGTAGACAAAGCAGGTAATTTTGGTAGTGAAATTTGTGTATATAACCAAATTTAAATGTTAATGAATGGTGCTATCTCCACCAGCTTGGTTTACCTAAAAAACAAATACATGTTAATGCCACATTTTATGTTGCACACCTGTCTCATAGTCTTGAGCTTATAGAGATTGCGCCCCTTGATAAGCAGTGGGTGAAGAGCAGGAAGTGGCTTCACACCTTCACTCCACAAGACTTCAATCTGCCAACAACGTAGACAAATGTTACTCAAAATGACTGCTGGTACTACCCAGAAACAACAATCTATAGCCACCACCATAATAACCCATCAGCATATTGCATTCTTTCTCACAGTGGCATGCATATGTAGCACAGGCAAAACACACACACACACACACACATATATATATATATTAGAGGGAGACAGAGAGAGAGTACCGTAAATGTGTGTTGTTGCTTGGCTACACCATAGCTTTCTTTAACAATGCGACCAGCAACAAGCCTGGTTCCACATGGAGGTGCCGTGGCACTCCTGGACACTATGCTAAACCTAAAAGGTTCAAAATACAATCAAATCAACAACAATAGCAATTAAGTGTCATATACAACAAAAGTGCCAAGGATCAGCTAGCTGATTTTAAGATTCCAGAAACAAGAGACTTGAAAAGAAGCTTGTCAAGGTTATGTGAGTCATCTTAGGGTCCCAACTTCTTAATCTTAGAATTAATGATCTTAGCAGTTGCAAAAAAAAAAAAAAAAAAAAAAAAAAAGCAACCACACACTGAGAGATAGAGAGAGAGAGAGAGAGAAGATTACATGTCATAAACGTTTTGTTCAAACATCACCACATCTCCTGTACAGGCATCACCTGCAGATGTATAGTATCCTGTGTTAGGGATTGTTGAAAAGCCACCTCAATGAAAAGATTCTAGCTAGTTATAGGCATATAGGATGCCATAGTTGCTTTTAGAGAACGAATCAGGTTTTTCTCTTTGAAAAGTTTAGACAACCATACCTTTGCAATTTAACACAAAGCTAGATTTCGGGTACAATTTCTGGCCACCACCATCTTTGACCCTGAAATAGTTTAATGTAAGAAATCGATTTCATAGGCATACTGTATGAAAGCCCTACTCTTTTCTATTTTCAAACATGCAAGTTGAACACAGATTATGACAAATATAGATGGTTATCAAGTTACTACTGGACCATCCTGAAAAGAAAGAGGGAGGTCTGAAGACTCTGACCCATCTCAGTTCTAGTAGCTGGTAAGTTAGTTTTATGCAGTTTTCTACACATTGCTGGCATCGACATTGTCCAAAATACATCTCAGCTCCCAAATTGGTAACTCATCCATTAAAGTAGAATAGTTTAGAAACAGAAAGAGCAGGTAAGTCCTAATCAGTTTTTCCTTCTCAGCATCCTACGAACAGTTTGAGAAAACAGAGTTCGAAAGTCTTGTTGTTCGATTATGGTTCGAGAAATCAGAGTTGATCAAATAGGGAAATGGTAGCTGGACCGCTTGATCTTGGTGGCATTTACTTTTTCTCTGTGTTATATCATAGGAGAGGAGGAAGAAAATGAAAAGACGTACTCAAGATGCTCCTTGATGCGACCAACGAGTACATCCTTTTTGCCAGTTAGCCTCAATCCGTATTTTCTCAAGTATATCTTGCATTGGTCAACCTTTAGCTTATCTACCCCACCATCTGTAATTCAAAATAAAAGTAAAGTTTGAAAGGCTGGCACTGCTTAATCAATATAACAAATATTAATAACAATAACCAAGTTGAACCATATAAGATAGAATTTCATGCTCTCATTCACCAGTGCCTGATGTTGAAAATAACAAAGTTCTTACTCTCAGACCATCTGGCTCATTTTGCAGTTTCTAAGGAAAGGATGACAACATTTGCATTTATTTAATGAAACAGTCAAAACATACATTGAACTGATTGAAAAGATAATTATTGAAGATCAAAAGAAAAAATTGGAGTACGAGAGATTTAGCCAAAAAATATTAAAGATAAAAAAATGAAGCTCCATTTAGTGTTCGTTTTGCATAAAAAGATCCAAAAACAACTAGGCACTGGGACTGCGACTATAAATTATAAAGCTGGAAAGCAATTTTTAGTCAATATCCTTAGCGAATGCGTTAAAGCTTCACAAGACGGCTAAAAACAGATCACCCAAAAAACAAAGCAGTAATGAATTTCTCAACCTTCCCTAGGTCATTTTCTTCCAGTTCGAATCCAGAACGACAGGATGCAAAATCTTAGTTAGTTCTTCAATGCAGGATTTGGATTCCTAAGGGATTTGGAACATTTCGTAGGCTGTTAGGAGCTCCAAAGTTCGCAGCTAAATGGCTGCAAATATGCATATTACTTGAAAACTTTATAGCTAACACGTTCGGGAAAAACAAGGCGCCAAATCTCATCTCATCTCATCTCCATGTACGTGGGATGTCCTGACTATGGCAAAGGACATCAGAAGTTTCGAGTATCCCCTTCAAACCGGGTTGCTAATTTGAACCTCAACGGAGACAAATTAATCTCTCGTGGGAAATGTTCCACATCATCGGTTCCTTCTGATCAATCTAAAGAGTCCAAACGAAGGCGCATTTGTAGGGTAATAAGAAACTCGAAACAATTAATGGACGAAAAAACAGAAACGCAGGGGCCGATCTCACCATTAATGATCTTCTCAACCCTCTCAAAGCATTTCTCCTCGTTCACGTCCAACGGCGGTACGCCCACCTCCGAACAGCACGGTCCTTCCTCATCGCTCATGGAATCGTCGTCTCTGAAGTCAACATTTTTTCACAAAAGGAACCGAGAAAAAGATCAGGATCCAAAAGGGAAATGCACAAAATTCAGTTTCGTCACATTATCCTGGGTTCCTCTTTTGGCTTAATGGCGGAATCACCTCGCTGTTTTAATAGAAAGATTTGATAGTCGCAAACAAGCTTCTTTCCCGCGGACGTCGAAAGATGGGTCATCGTCCTCCGAATCGTCCGAGAGTTCAGAATCGTCGGAAACGCGAGCGATTTCTTCATCGTAATCGGAATCTTCTGGATCCATGCGTTCGTTCTGGGGTTCGATCTCCTTGGCGGTCGATCTTCTGGTGCGAGGCGCCATGGAAGGATGCGAATTCTGTCCGACCTGTTACACAGGGGTTTTCCTTTCTCCTTGATGACGGAGAGAAGTGGGGAAAGGGCCGTGCCCGTCAGGGACTCGGTTTTAACGGTCAGTATTTCAAAATTGTAAAAAGGGCGGACCGGCTCGACGATCGAGTCTCGTTGGATCCAACAACATACTTATACCCAAATCGTTTGGGTCCAACAAATGAATTTTGCTGGACTGGGTGAGCAACTGCCCACACAAGCTCACACCTGGCTCTTTAAGAGGTTTTATAAATAATGTTTGTTTGTCACTGGTACTATCTTGAAGCAAGTCAAATCAAATTTTGGGCAGTGTTTGGATGGCAGCTCAAAATCAGATTTTAGAGGCAAAGACTTCGTTTTGTCTTTAAAACTAGGGTTCTGAAGTGTTTTGCGGGCTGAAAAAAACCCAAATTTTGACAAAACCTAATTTTGTAAAAGCATGTTTTAACGTTGACATTCTGATTTAAAAGTTTTTTTTTTTTAATTTAAGCACCATATTGACCGGAAAATGCTGAATATATAACGTTCATAAATTGTTTATAACCAGTAATCGATTTTTATTTTTTATACATAAGCTGATCGGATCATCCTTTATTTTTTGATATTCTCAATCGATACGCGCTAAGTTTTTACTTTTTAGTATCCCTTTTGTTATGCCAATCTTACTTGATAAGCTCATTTTTGTAAAGCAATAAAAACTTTTTGTCAGACATTTAGATTTGATCTACCACATACTAATGAGGCCCTGGTTTGGGGTGGGAAGTCTTGAATTTGATGCGGCAAGAGAAGAGACTCAATCTTGGGGGTTCAAAGTTCATCGAACAACTCTCAAATCAGATCGTATATCGAACCGTTTTACCGGGTCTGATATGAGATCACAAAGCGGTGATCTGATCCCAACTTCACTGAAATCCAAGACCTAGTATCGGTTCACATATAAGAAACACCGACCCGAATCCGCTTCATTTGCCAGTGTATATTATTTGCGGGAGGAGGTCTCCAGCGTCTCCTATTAGGGTTTTGCACTCATTTTTCCGCGAGAGAGAGAGAGAGAGAGAGAGAGAGAGAGAGAGAGAGAGCAATGGCTTTGGCTCCCCCGCCACCGCTCCAGCTCGCCCGTTGGTGACCGTCCAATCTGTGGAGGGCGACATGGCAATGTACGACGCCGCTAGGAGGATGGCTCTGCTGTCTGAGGAGCAGAGGGTGAAGGCTAAGGTAGAGAAGCTCGAAAAAAAGAGGAAACTGCCGAAGGTCTAAACTCTTTTCTTTCCTCCTTAACTTTATTGTAGTTTGTCCTTACAGCTTCATGTTTGTTATCTTCTCTTGCTCTCCTTTGGTGTTGGTTACTTGGTTACCTCCGCTTGGTGTTAGGAGACAATATTATATGAGTTTATGCTTATGTTGTCAATGCTTTGCTCTCTCTAACTGTTCTTTTTTTTTTTTTTCCTTTCTTCTTCTTGTGATTTTGTGCTACTGGAATTACCTCTTCCTTTTCTTTCTGGTGCATGTTATGTAAAGCTAGTTGGGTGTTTTCAAACGAAAAAGAAATTCAAGTTCCCTGCCATAGCTGGCATTATTTCCCTTTTCTGATGGGTCATCAATTGGGTCTTTTCTGCTTTTAATTCTTGATTAGTTGGTGGTATAGCCGAAAGATGATTAGCTTCTCTATGTGGGTGCTGGGTTTGAAAATAATTGGAAATATTATTTCTGCTCATCCTCCGTTTGCAGGATGGGCACGAGGCTGATATGCAGCATCACGAGGCTGATATGCAGCATGGTCCCCTCCCCATGGATCAGCTTCAGGTGACGTCTCTTGCTTCATACATTCTTCACTAAGCAGATAAAATTCTAAGGATTCCCCGTTTTCATTCCGCTCCAGATTGTGTTGCTTGAATGGTTGGGGATCGCTTTCTGCAATTGTTTGGTTTTCTTTGGTATCTGAGTTGGACTTCGGAGGAAGCTAGTTTCGTGGGTTGTGCTTATCAGTAATTCTGACAAACTGCTTGGGGCTGGGTCTTGTAGATCGATGTTCTTTAGTGGTTTCATGTGCTTGCCTTCGGTAGTGACTTCATGTGGTTGCCCTCGTTTTCTGTGACTTTGGGCGCTGAATTGCTTCTTGGTGGTTTTGAGCATCACGTTCTTGATACACTTCACCTTTTGGATCAAAATGAGTTACTCTTACCAGTTGATTTTCACAATTAGTGTTTCTTGGGTGGTAGGTTCACGGATATTGAAGCCGTTGACGTTCTTAATGTGATTTTTTGAATTGTGAATTGGGTTTGCCCCACTGAATTAATGGCCTTTTTCTGTTTTTTTTTTTGTATTTCAATTTCATTCCGCCTTTAGGTAATATAGACCTTAATTAGTTTTGATCTGTTTGGTTTCAGGCAAATGAACTACAACGTTTTGATCCATTTCCTTTCTTAGATGCCTACGTCCTTTTTGTTGGTATTTTGCTTCCAGATGTTGGTTCTTTGTTTCTTGATCTGGGAATGATTTCATTACGATTTTGAATTTATCCAATGAACTTTTCACTTTTGTTATACTAATTTTTTGTTGTTATTTGGCCTAAATTTTGGTTCTACTGTAGCTGCTTAGTTGGTTTTTTCATCAACCATTAATAACCCATTAGTTTCAGGAACCATTATTTCTTTTATGTTGGTAAATTTTTCCTCTTCTCTTTTCCTCCTAGCTGTTCGTATATCCCCTTGTTTATCTACACAGAGAGAAGCTGCCACTAAGTGGATCACGAATCGTTCTTCTTTAATCCAGTTTGTGTTAGAGAAGTCTAATTTTGCCCGTTGTTGATTGATTTTTGTCCCTTTATATGATGTTATAATACATTTGATTTACCACCTCTTGGGCATTAATCATTTTAACTTTTCCTATTTAAGCCATCTGGAAGTGCTGCTGCTGAAATTCAAAAGCTAAAAGATGCAGACCTTTGTACAGTGCAAGTTGGGTACTATTCACTAAGGAAGGATCTCTTGCAGATCATTGAGAGAAAAGTTGACAAGATTGCCGAAGCAGGCACGTCATCGTGATTGATAATTACATTTCTCTGTGTTTAATGTCCTTTGTTCAGTTCTTTCTGAAGCATATTCCATCTTGACATGTTTTTATTATAATATTGTGAAAGTTTATTCTCTTTTGATTTTCTGTGTGTTTGTCTTGTGCAGCATCCAATTTGGTCCTGGGTGCTAGTCAACTGAAAATCATTCAGATAACTTCTGGTTCTAGAGAACTTGACAAGATTTTAGAGGGTATGTTCGTTGGTTTTACATTGAGAGTGTGAAATTTATCAGCTTAATAGATCTAAGAGCTGCCTATATTTTTATTATGAAAAAAAGGAAGACAAAGGTTTTACTTTGTAGTTTGTGCAGGTGGAATTAAAACTGGTTCAATTACTGAGATTTATAGGGAATCTTGTTCAGGAAAAACTCAGTTGTGTCACACATTGTGTGTCACTTGCCAAGTAACTGGTTGTGTTATCGTCCCATGTTTTTAATTGTAATTAGAAGGATTCAAGACGAAACTGGAGAACAACCATATAGGCCCCCGCTTCTTGGAATGGCGGGTCCTGCCAGTCTAGGCTCGAGTGTCTTCTTTTCTGACCAAAATGCATGCAGGAACCAATACTATGTCTTTGTTTGATATTTATAAGTTCTTAGTGTTTGGAACACTAGAAAGAAAGGTCTGCTGCTAAGTTCTTAAATCTTAAGTTCTTGTCTTTCATGGTCGTTGGCAGCACTCTTACCAATGAACTTGAAAAATTTGACAAAATCCAGTGGCAAGCTAGAAGTGACAAAACTGTAATGCACTCAGTATAAGAAATACAATGTAGTATTTTCAAAGTAAAGAATGGGTTTGCAACGTTTTCGGTATTATAAAAATGCTGAAGTAAAAAATGCTATAATCAACATCGAAGCACTTGAACTATTTGCATGCATTTCTCGGAACAATGTGTCTCACAATACTACATTGACTTTCAAAATGCATGTTGATCAATTATTTTCTTTTCCAGCTCCCTTTGGATCGAGGAGGTGGTGAGGGAAAAGCAATGTACGTTGATACACTAGGTACATTCAGGCTAGAGCGGCTCCTAGAGATTGCGGAAAGGTACAACATTTTTCATTTCAACCCCTGCCTGTCACAAGATATTCACTAACAAATTATCTTTGAAAGTGCAGATTTGGATTAAATGGTGCTGAGGTGTTGGAGAATGTCACTCATGCTAGAGTTTATAATACTGATCATCAATCAAGGCTTCTTCCAAATGCGGCCTCAATGATGGTCGAAACCAGGTGTGCTTAGCTTTGTTATGATAGTATTGCAATTATGGAACTGCATGTAATTAGGTTAAGGTTACAAGATAGTAGTGCAATCATGGAACTGCATATAATTAGGAACTTTTAAGATTACACATATTAGCAGAAAGGTTCCAAGTTGGCAGTTGCATGGCCTTAACTTGGTTATCTGCTTGTTGTGCTTGAGTTTTTGGCTGATTTAGTTTGTGCAAACCATAATGTCGGATAGAAACCTTCTGATCCAATCTATATAGAAATAATGCAGGTATTGGCTAGGCCATGGTGGAGTAGAACCAATTTTACTCAAAATAAGTAATTAGGTCCATGGTCCTTCAGGTGATTACCATGATTGATTGACATAAAAGGTGACCTTGTCATTGTTTGTAAGGTTCCAAGTCGGTAATTCTTCCTGCTGTTCATTTCTGTCTAATATTCTTCAAACATGTTGATTCTTAGGTTTTAGAAGCATCAACTTGCTAGTCTTGCAGGCCTTCCTATCATACTCTACTATTCACGTTACCATTGCTATATGGAAACCACTAATTGTGTTGGTCTTTTGTGTTCCTTTCATTATCTGCAGTTAATCTTTGGAGTAATTTGTTGAGCAGGTTTGCTCTCATGATTATGGATAGTGCCACGGCTCTATACGTGACAGATTTTTCAGGAAAAAAAGATCTCTCAGCAGGGCAAATTCATCTTGTTAAGTTTTTCAGAAGCCTGCAGAAGCTCGCTAAGGAGGTAGTCATTAGCTTCTTTCTTTGGCTAGGTTTCTTCTTTCATTCTTTATGACCATCTTTTTGTCATGTGTTGGTAGGTCATCCACCCTACTTGTCTTGAGGTCAGGGTTTAGGGATTGATAGTTGATGGTGGTAGTGATTCATGGAAAAAGAAAATAAAATGAAAAGGTTTTGAGTCGTTTCCTCTAATTGATGATTTATGTTGCATGTTGTCTTTGTTCATTGTGTTCGACACTTGAGTCAAGTCCATTTCACTTACTGAGGCATCTTATATTCTTGGCTCTATAATGAACTTCTGTAAAATGGCCCAATCTTTTGGTCACCTAAACTAAACCACAGAACTTGATATTCTGAATCGGAAGGAGAGTTAGCTCCTTCTATCAAGATCTAGCTAGGTTTACGAAGCTACAGTTGGATTGTGCTGTAGATTTCTTACGAATTTTCCTTGCTGCAGCTTGGTGTAGCAGTCGTGATAACTAATGAGATTGGGGATGGATCTGCGGGGTGCCAAATGAAGCCCATGTTTGGCAACATTATTGCACATGCTTCTACCACAAGGTTTAATCCCACCTCCAGTATTTGTTCTCTAAGTTCTCTTACTAGCTTTATTATTATGAAATTTATTGTAGTGAGGTTCAAATGAGCTAGGTCCACTTGATTCATTGGATTGTTTGTCTGAGCGTTCAATTTGGCCAATTTTTTGGCATATTTCATATCCAATAGGGGGTTTTATTTGACTTTCCTGTATGTGTATTTTTACTTTTCTTTTGGATTTTTATATACTTAATATGTGTTAGGCTTGCTCTTAGCAAGGGGAGTGGAGAAGAGCGCATCTGTGAAGTAGTAAGCTCACCATGCTTAGCTGAGGCCGTAGCACACTTTTGGATCTCCAGGGAAGGAGTGACTGATGTTAAGGACTGAGGGATCTCCAGGAGTGACTGATGTTAAGGACTGAGGGATGCAAGAAGACAAAGGACAACTGACATATATACGGTCTTATATTTCATCAGCTGCAAGTCACTATTATTGATCATAATGGCGACTATTTACGAACAGAGAACAAGGGCACGCAGTCGGCAGATATAAAACATATAAAGTCAGGCACGATCAACAAATTCTGTACTCTTTACTTTCAGTGGATCTCCAGGGAAGGAGTGACTGATGTTAAGGACTGAGGGATGCAAGAAGACAAGGACAACCGACATATATACGGTCTTATATTTCATCAACAACAACTTACTATTATTGATCCTAATGGCGACTATTTACGAACAGAGAACAAGGGCACGCAGTCGGCAAATATAAAACATATAAAGTCATACATGATCAACAAATTTTGTACTCTTCACTTATAGTGGATCTTCAGGGAAGGAGTGACTGATGTTAAGGACTGAGGGATGCAAGAAGACAAAGGACAACTGGCATATATACGGTCTTATATTTCATCAATTGCAAGTCACTATTATTGATCCTAATGGTGACTATTTACGAACAGAAAACAAGGGCATGCAGTCGGCAGATATAAAACATATAAAGTCAGACACGAGCAACAAATTCTGTACTCCACTTTCAGTGGATCTCCAGGGAAGGAGTGATTGATGTTAAGGACTGAGGGATGCAAGAAGATAAGGACAACGGACATATATACGGTCTTATATTTCATCAACAACAAGTCACTATTATTGATCCTAATGGCAACTATTTACGAACAGAGAACAAGGGCACGCAGTCGGCAGATATAAAACATATAAAGTCAGGCACGATCAACAAATTCTGTACTCTTCACTTTCAGTGGATCTTCAGGGAAGGAGTGACTGATGTTAAGGATTGAGGGATGCAAGAAGACAAGGACAACCGACATATACATGATATTATGAATCACAACAAATAAGATTCAAAATGGGAAAAATGACGTACAAATGGGAAAGCATGTTCACCAGTGATATGCTGGCATGGAATATCATGCTGTAACAAATAGGATGCAGATCAGTGTAATGCTACTGAAAGTTAAAGTGGAATCATTCTTCCAATCAAGTTTCATCACAGTGATGAGCTATAGTTACAAGGAAGCAGCAATTCTGATGGTCTTCGAGGTTGTGCGGTCATAATAGTACATGATATTATTGCATTCTTTCTCACAGTGCCATGCATATGTAGCACAGGCAAAACACACACACATATATATGTTAGAGAGACACAGAAAGAGAGGGTACTGTAAATGTGTGTTGTTGCTTGGCTACACCATATAGCTTTCTTTAACAATGCCACCAGCAACAAGCCTGGTTCCACATGGAGGTGCAGTGGCACTCCTGGACACTATGCTAAATCTAAAAGGTTCAAAATATAATCAAATCGACAAAAATAGCCAGGAATAAGAGACTTGAGAAGGAGCATGTCATGGGTAAAAAAAAAAAAAACCACACTGAGAGAGAGAGAAGATTACATGTCATAAACGTTTTGTTCAAACATCACCACATCTCCTGTACAGGCATCACCTGCAGATGTATAGTATCCTGTGTTAGGGATTGTTGAAAAGCCACCTCAATGAAAAAATTCTAGCTAGTTACAGGCATATAGGAAGCCATAGCTGCTTTTAGACAAGTGATCAGGTTTTTTTATTTGAAAAGTTTAGAGAACCATACCTTTGCAATTTAACACAAAGCTAGATTTCGGATACAATTTCTGGCCACCACCATCTTTGACCCTGAAATAGTTTAATGTATGAAACGATTTCACAGGCATGTTGTATGAAATCCCTTCTCTTTTCTATTGTCAAACATGCAAGTCGAACACAGATTATGACCAATATAGATGGTTATCAAGTTACTACTGGATCATCTTGAAAAGAGAGGGAGGTCAGAAGACTTTGACGCATCCCAATTCTAGTAGCCGCTAAGTCAGTTTTATGCAATTTTCTACACATTGCTGGAATCGACATTGTCCAAAATACATCTGAGCTCCCAAATTGGTAACTCATCCATAGAATGGTTTAGAAACAGAAAGAGCTGGTAAGTCCTAATCAGTTTTTCCTTCTCAGCATCCTACGAACAGTTTGAGAAAACAGAGTTGGAAAGTCTTGTCGTTCGATTGCAGTTTGAGAAATAAATCGGAGTTGATCAAGTAGGGAAATGGTAGGTGGTTCACTTGATCTTGGTGGCATTTACTTTTTCTCTGTGTTATATCATAGAAGACGAGGAAGAATATGAAAGACGTACTCAAAATGCTCCTTGATGCGACCAACGGGTACATCCTTTTTGCCAGTTAGCCTTAATCCGTATTTTCTCAAGTATATCTTGCATTGGTCAACCTTTAGCTTCTCTACCCAACCATCTGTAATTCAAAATAAAAGTGAAGTCTCAAAGGCTGGCACTGCTTAATTAATATAACAAATATTAGTAACAATAACCAAGTTGAACCGTATAAGATAGAATTTCATGCTCTTATTCACCAGTGCCTGCCTGCCTGCCTGCCTGGTGTTGGAAATCTGCCTGCCTGCCTGGTGTTGGAAATAACAAAGTTCTTACTCTCAGACCATCTGGCTCATTTTGCAGTTTCTAAGGAAAGGATGACAACATTTGCATTTATTTAATGAAACAGTCAAAACATACATTGAACTGATTGAAAAGATAATTATTGAAGATCAAAAGAAAAAAATAAAGATTTAGCCAAAAAATATTAAACATTAAAAAATAAAGCTCCATTTAGTGTTCATTTTACATAAAAACATCCAAAACAACTAGGCACTGGGAGTGCGACTATAAATTATAAAGCTGGAAAGCAATTTACTAGCCAATATCCTTAGCGAATGTGTTAAAGCTTCATAAGACGGCTAAAAACAGATCACCCAAAAAACAAAGCAGTACTGATTTCTCAACCTTCCCTAGGTCATTTTCTTCCATTTCGAATCCAGAACGACAGGATGCAAAATCTTGGTTAAATCCAGGATTTGGATTCCTAAGGGATTTGGAACATTTCGTAGGCTGTTAGGAGCTCTAAAATTCGCAGCTAATTGGCTGCAAATATGCAAACTTGATAGTTAACACGTTCGGGAAAAATATTTGGACTATATTGTTCTGTGTGGATTGTCAAATAGAGAATTCCCAATGATTGATAGTTATCCAAAGCTGTTTGTGGTTGTGTATTTCTAAGATATATAGTTTTGATAAACATCTGTAGGATTTTGGAGCTTGGTTTTGGCAAGGATATCGAAGAAATACTTAATATTCTAGGGACAAGAGAGTCGGGTTCGGATAATGATAACAACAAGGTGACAATGCTCCACACAGCCAGTTTTTCAAGGCAAAATCTGTTATTATCAGCTACTTTGAATGAAAAAGTGAACAATCTTGCTAAGATAAGTTTAGAAAATCCTGCTATGATAGGCTTGGAAGGAAATACAAGCAATGACCTGAAGAAATTTTCGGCTAAAGATACCAAGACACTTGCTGATAGTATACAAATTGCAAATTTAGTCCAGCAACCTGATTGTTCTGCTGGAGACTATACGCTCCCCGTACAGTTAGCCCAAAGATATGTGAAAGGTCAGACTTTGATTTGCTTGGTCGTTATAGTATTGTCAATTCAAAGTGCATTTTTTCTATGCAAGACAGGTTTTATGTCTAGTGACCTGTGGGTCACAGCTTGTTGCCCTTCTATCTACTTTGAGGTTTCTTTATGAAAGGGAAACTTCCCAGAAGGTGAGTCGAAAGCTTCTGTGCTATATGCAATTATGTAAGATTACATATATGTTAAATGGAGATTTTGTCTCAGATAGATTTGATATTTTAGGTGTGTTTCAGTATTTTTGTTTGTCTTCTTTGGCATGTTGGTTTTTATAGAATTATGTCTTTACATCTATTACTTGTGAACCATTGGATGGTGGTGGCACCACACTCCAAATTTTTCTTACAGTTATCTTATTTCCATAGAGCGAGTAGCTAAGTCACACGGGTGCACCAACTATGGTGGCGCACTCGCACCGATGCTGGTGTGGGTGCAGCCCGACACGGCACTTGAATCGGTCAAACCGAATCGGGTCCTGCTGACCGCATTGGTTCTTTCCTCGTGTTTTTTTTTTTCATTTTTTTTCCTTCTCCTATCTTTCCATTTTCTCTCTCTTTCTCCCCCCTTATTTTATTTAATAAAATTTTGAATTTTGTATGAGATTAAGGTGACCTTGATAAAAAAAAATTAAAAGTATAGACAAATAAAATTACTTATATAATAAATAACACACACACCGCACCGGCACCCAAATTTTTTTGGAACTTGCTGCATCTCACACCCAAACTTTTTGAAACTTACCACATCCCGCATCCGTACCAGCACTCGTACCCTGCACCCATGTGACATAGGTGAGTATCCATGATTTGATCTGCATTTGTTTGAGAACTTCAATCATTTGTCCTAGCTGGCATTAGTATACAGCTAACACACCGACATTTATCTTAGTGGTTTTCATGTCAACCCTCTTGATCACGTCATATTAGTCCCATCAAAAGAGTGACTGTTATCCTTCTGTTTGAAAATAGAAAAAGTACTGGAGTACAAACAGCTGTATATGACAGCCAATGCATTGACCAGTTCAGTCATCTGATGTGCAATTCCACATAAATTATGCAATTCATAGCTAGGGCTGCACAAGGAGTCAAGCAACTCAGAGCTCTGCTTGATCTCGACTCCAATAGTGAAACTTAACAGGGTAAACAAGTTGGGTTTGAATTATATGTGCTCAATTTGCATAAGGTTGATTTGACTCATTAAGAGAATATATAATATATATGCATATTAAGAGAATATATAATATATCTGCATACTTTTCTTCACTCATCATATAAGATGCCTTTGGTGTAATGGGCATCCTTTTCAGTTTTCAAGGAGAAGGATCAGCTTTCACAATTCACATTGCTGTCCTTTTGAAAAATGCATTTCTTTTTAAAAGAAAATCTTTTATATTGATCCCATACCTGGCTTTTTGCTTGAGCTGGGCCTGAGTTTGAGGTTTGTTGGGCTCAACTGAGCCAGGTTCAAGCTGGCAGGCTATACCTTAAGTCAAGTTCAAGCTGCCATAGCTTGGTCAAAATTAGCTCTGCTCATTTATGTCCTATTCATAGTTGGTCTTACCATCAACATTTGGCTGAGTGTTTTTTAAGAGAAATGAGAACTCTTTAAAATGTGTTTGTTCATGATTATATCTTAAGTTCTTAATATATTAGGACAATATTGGACACTAATGTGTAATAGGATTGGGAAATAGAGACTTTTATAATTTAGAATGTATTAAGGGAGAACCTTTAGAACTGTCAAATAAATGAACTCTTGTAACATGCAATATATACCCTAAGTTCTAATTAATCCATAGGTACCAGTGAACACATGACCGACTCCTCAGTATTCTTGCTAGTTACTTCATTCAATTTGGAAAGAAGGTCAACTGGTTTGTTTGGATAAAAATTCCAATGCGAAGGACCGTGCAATCCTTGTTAGGTAGTACTTCAGTCAAGTAAACTCTATTGCATGATTTTCAAATGTTAGAAAAGCTAAAATTTGCTTTTTGTGATATATGAGTTGGATATGTTTTCTCTGCAACTGTTCTTTAATTTAATAATGTATGTTGCATTACAAGGATTTCATGCTTGATGCTTATAGTTTTGGCTCTGTTATTGTCACTAGTGTATTTTTTGTAGTTTGTAGTTTGTACTATGTGTGAGAATCTTCACTAAAACATCACCGAATCACGTCTCTCCGTCTGAAAATAAGGAGGATGGAGAATAGAGAATAGAAGAAGGCAATGAAGGTAAGAGAACCGCGGTTATGCTTGATCTCTATTATTAAAACATAAACCTAATTAGGTTACAACAAAAAGAGGAATAAAATATGAAGTAATTACAAGAGGTGCCACCACTTAGACGTGAAGACATAAAAACGAAGTGGATCAGGTCTGAACAGACCCGATCCAGACCCGATCCCCTTACACTTATACGTACAGACTTAACAGCCCCCCTCAAGTTGTGCATGAGATTTAATCATGCACAACTTGTTTTTCAAATCCCAAAAATGTTGTCTTGTAAGACCTTTGGTAAAAAGATCTGCTATTTGTTCACTGGTGGATATATAAGTAAGCAAGATCTCGGCCTCTTCAACCTTCTGACGAATGAAGTGTTGATCAATCTCAATGTGCTTGGTACGATTATGCAAAATGGGGTTGAAGGCAATTTTGATGGCGCTTTGATTGTCGCATAGCAATGAGGACTGAACAATAGGTAGATGAAGCTCTCCAAGCAAATGTCGTAACCATGATGCCTCAGCTGTCCCTGCAGCCATTGCTCTATACTCTGCCTCAGTGCTAAATCGTGCAATGGCACGCTGCTTTTTACTGCTCCAACAAATGAAATTAGAATCAAGAAAAAGGCAGAAACCTGAAACTGAGCGTCGGTCATCAGGATCTCCTGCCTAGTCTGCATCAGTATAAGTATATATGCTATGTCCAAGAGAAACATTGGGACACTTTGTATAGATCAATCCATGCCCAAGAGTAGCTTTGAGATACCGTAAGATCCGCTTAGTAGCATCCATATGTCCTTCTGTGGGTGCATGCATAAATTGAGAGATCTGATTTACAGCATAGACTATGTCTGGGCGCGTAAAGGTAAGGTATTGTAACATACCAACAATGCTGCGATAGAAGGTAGGATTTGAATATGCAGCAGTTCCATCAGAGGCCGCCAATTTAGTGTTTAGAACACTAGGAGTAGTTATGGGTTTGCAATTAATCATACCTGCCCTGTCCAAAATATCAAGAGTATACTTATGCTGCGTAAGAGTCAATCGATCATTTGCTCTATCAAGTTCAACACCCAAGAAGTACCGAAGTTCGCCGAGATCTTTCATCTTGAATTCTTGCTGCAACAGATCCTTAACATAAGATATATGAGAAGAAGAATTCCCACTTATAACAATATCATCTACATAGATAAGTAACCAAGTGGTAGCTTCTTCGGTATGATACATAAACAAGGAATGATCTAGAGAGCTTCGTATAAAACCAGCTTGTTGTATATGATGAGAAAACCGATCGAACCATGATCTAGAAGCTTGCTTCAGCCCATATAAAGACTTGTGTAACCTACAAACCCATTTTTGAGGATCATGAGTATTGTAGCCGGGAGGTTGCTCCATGTATACCTCTTCATTAAGAATCTCATGTAGAAAAGCATTTTTGACATCTAACTGATAAAGAGGCCACCCATATGAGACTGCAAGAGAAATAATCACACGTATTGTGCCCATCTTGATAACCGGACTGAATGTTTCATCATAATCTTCCCCATATTGTTGTGTGAAACCGCGGGCCACAAGACGTGCTTTATGTCGATCAATGCTACCATCTGGCTTATATTTCAGTTTGTAGACTCATTTGGAGCCCACAACATTCTTATTAGTTGGACGAGGGACAATCTGCCAAGTCTGACACTCATGCAATGCTGCCATTTCCTCATTCATAGCTTCAACCCAACATTTTTCCTTACTTGCATGGTGATAGGATTTTGGTTCGACCTTCTTGCTGACTTCTGTCATAAACAACTGAAAATCTAAAGAAAAGTTGTTATAACTTACCCACCGATCAATGGGATGTCGCACACGTTGGGACTGACGTGGGGCTGCATTAGGAGCTGATCGCCTAGAGTACACAAGGCCTGAAAACCGACTATGTATAGGTGAATCATGGGGTTGTGAGGATGAGGGCATGCTGTCCAAGGAATCGCTCACAAGTGTCTCAGGCTCATGAACATCTTGCTCCTCGTGCTCAATCAAACGGTCAGCGCCTTGTCTTAGGATTTCAGCATGCAGCCAAGTATCATAAATCTCATTTTTATCCTTGAGTGTCATGCAAGTAGCCTTGGGATCTTGTAACCTGTTTTCATCAAAAATAACATGCCGTGAAATATGAACACGCTCAGTTTTAGGATTGTAACATCTATAACCCTTGTAGTTTTCTGCATACCCTACGAATCTGCACAAAATAGCACGATCTTGAAACTTGTTACGTAAGGAAACATCAACATGCACATAGCAAACACATCCAAAAACACGCAATTCCTCATAGCGTGGCTGCTCTTGATGTAATAAAAAATATGGGGATTTGCCATCAAGCAAAGCCAATGGCAGTCGATTTATAACATGCACAGCCGTATGAAAAGCCTCAGTCCACAATGTCATGGGTAAGTCTGTGTCATGCATCATGCTGAGCGCGCTTTCAACAATATGTCTATGTTTCCGTTCAGCAATTCCATTTTGCTGAGGAGTATGTGAGCATGAAATCTGTCTAGTGATCCCATTATCTAGTAGATACTCAGTAAATTCATTAGAAATAAATTCACCACCACCGTCACATTGAAAATGCACAATATTACTGGAGTATTTATTTCGAACCAAGGCATGAAATTGAGTAAACAAACGGAAAACTTCAGATTTGTGTTTCATGAAGTGTATCCAAGTATGTCGAGAATATGAATCTATAAAAATGACATAGTACCTACTCCCAAAAGAAGAGGGAATTGGAGCAGGCCCCCAAACATCAGAATATATAGTGTCAAAAATCCTTGAAGCTCTTTTATTAATTGACTGAAAAAGAAGAGCATGGCTCTTACAAAGATGACAACTCGAGCACATGCTGGACTCACTGACTGAACTCAGACTGGACTTATCTAAGAGTCCGTCTGCAACAAGACTTCGAACAAAAGACTGACTACAATGAGCTAACCGACCATGCCAAATGGATGACTTATTATATTCTGCGACATTGACTTCATTATGACTTGAAGAACATGAATCTGGAGGGTGAGGTTTGGACAGCTTTGGAGCTTCTTCAAGGACATACATATCTCCTTTGTGAGTGCCCTCAGCGAATGTCTTCTTGGTTTGAACATCCTTGACATAAACAGAAGATGGTGTGAATTCAACAGAGGAGTGAGTATCATCAATAAGTTTGGATACTGAGATAATATTTTTCTTGACACTTGGAACAACAAGGACATTCTTTAATGGAATGGAAGAAGAACCCATGGATATTTGTGCATTTCCAATGTGCGATATTGTGTGATGGGAACCATCTCCCGTGACTACTGAGCCTTGATCTAAATAAGGGGAAACACTAGAGAGATTACCTTTGTCACCAGTAACGTGGGCTGCTGCTCCAGAGTCCACTACCACTCTCCTTGCTCATTTTGCTTCAAGTTAAGTTTGGATAAGGCTGTCATTAGAAGTTGCTGCACGTTGCTGAAACCTTTGAAGTTGGATTTGATCCAGACGAGGATGGAGCTGACCCCGCTACTATCATGTTCTTGCGCCTGACCTGACTATTCTTGTTCTGAGGATTGTGCCAACATACTGATTTTACATGCCCCTTCTTGTTGCAATAGAAGCATGTCGGGATTCTCCTAGATGTGGCAGATGTAGTATTCATGTCTGGCGGTGTTGGGAGAATCCCTCTTCCCATGCCTGTCTGAGGAGTCCAAGAACGAGTGTGATTTCCTTGCAGTGCGTGAGTTCCTGTGATCAATACATTGTGGCTGTTGGAAGGAACCAGATTATGTCATTGAACTCGACTAGCTTCATGTTGAAAAAGCTTGGCCTTTAGATCTTCAAAAGATGGGAGAACAGGTAAGACTTCCAAGGCTGTGCCAAAAATATCAAATTCCGTTCCCAGTCCACTCAAGGCTTGTTGGACTTTGTCTTTGTCGCTGACGGGATGTCCAATTGCAGCAAGCTGATCACTAACACTCTTGATTTCATTCAAATACTCCAAAACTGTACGCGTCCCACGCTTGATATCCTGAAATTGCCTTCTTAATTGTAGAAAACGTGCTTTCGAGACTTGAGAATATGTTGTAGCAAGGGTAGACCACAACTCTAGGGCAGTTAAATCATCATCAATACCTCCCAATACCTCCTCTGATAAGGTAGAAGTGATATAAGCAACAAGAGACTGGTCGTGAGCCAGCCAAACTTCATATTCGGGATTGCTCTCAGGAAGAGTTTCATATTCAAAACTGATTTCACTTCCAGCCGAGGCCCCAGCACCTTTATCTCCCACGACTGTCTTCTTTATTTCATGGTTAACATACTTTGGAGGTGCTGGAGTAGTCCCATCGATGTGCCCATACAGTCTATGACTCTTAATAAATGGGACAATTTGGCGTTTCCAAGTCAAATAATTACTATGGTTCAGTTTTTGAGAGATGAGTTGTGAAAGAAAACTAGAGGATAGAAGAGAGGGAGCCGGCTGGTCCATGATTGAAAAAGAGGATTAGAACAGACGATTTGGGCAGAATTTTAGAGGTCACGACAGAAATTAGGGCAAATTAGGGCAAATTAGGCCAAACCGTGTGACTTAGGGCAAAAAACAGAATTTAGGGCAACAGAAATTAGGGCAAATCGTGAGATTAAGGGCAGAAACAGAGTTTGAGGATAACCACGGTAGAAAATAAGATTTAGGGTAGAATACTCCAAGCACGGCAGAAAATAAGATTTAGGGCAGAATACTCCAAGAAAAAATCACTCACCGGAGGACGATGTAACCTGGCTCTGATACCATGTGAGAATCTTCACTAAAACATCACCGAATCACGTCTCTCCGTCTGAAAATAAGGAGGATGGAGAATAGAGAATAGAAGAAGGCAATGAAGGTAAGAGAACCGGAGGCCAATGCAGCCACACTATGCTTGATCTCTATTATTAAAACATAAACCTAATTAGGTTACAACAAAAAGAGGAATAAAACATGAAGTAATTACAAGAGGTGCCACCACTTAGACGTGAAGACATAAAAACGAAGTGGATCGGGTCTGAACAGACCCGATCCAGACCCGATCCCCTTACACTTATACGTACAGACTTAACACTATGTACATCAAAGCTGAATAAATTGACATATCAGTTTGGCAGGTTGTAGTCTTTTTCTCGACCTGTGATGGTGTAGATTTCCATTTTTCACTTTTGAGGGAATTCCGGTGGTCCTTCAAGTCAACAAGTGCCAACATTTATAACTTGTAAAGTGTTTAAGCTGCATGGGAACATGGAACAGGATGCGCGAAGGACATTATTTCAAGGGTTCAATGCTGAAAGATCTGCTGTTCTTTTGTGCACTGATGTCGCTGCAAGAGGATTAGATTTTCCAAAAGTTAAACATATTGTTCAGTATGATTCTCCTGGGGATGCTATTGAATATGTTCACAGGTATTTCTGTGGTAGCTTCTTCAGTCCTTGATAGTGTGTGTAAACTAGTTGACTTTCAAAATTGCTTTTTCCACATAAGGAAAAGGGAAGCCATTTGTTCTTCAGAATATATTGTGTTCATAAGTTCCTCAGGTAGAGTTGGGACAATACAGGGTTGGAAGAATTGCTCGCCTAGGCAAAAAAGGAGATGCTCTACTGTTTCTGCTGGCAGTTGAACTGGATTATTTGCAAGAGTTGCGGAAGGATGGTGTCTCCTTGGATGAGTTTCCTCTTCAAAAGGTATTAGACTGTGTTCCTCTTCCTGGGGGCCAGAGCCGCAAGAAAGTAATTTCATTAGATTTGCATCCTTGGGTGACTAATTTACAGAAGGCCATTGAGTCCTTCATCTCATCTGAGGTACTGACTTCTGTTTATCCTAGCATTGACTTGCTGCTTGCTTGGCTTGCGACCTTTTCTATTGCTTTATTTCTGTGCTGTTTGTGATTTTTCCCTCTGCCATTCAGTACTGGGTTAATATTTTCGCTGGACAATATTACTTTGGCACCAAATTCGTGTAGTTCAGAATTCTCTTGTACCATATGCAACTAGAACATAATACATAAACGTTTTGTGCCTAACTGATTTTAGTGTGTTTTTTGTCCTGCCATTAGTTTTTTTCATTTACTTGGGTCTTGAGATTGTGGTCTGGCGTAATGCAAGCCTGAGGAAGATGTGAATGGTGGTTTTAGAGTTTCTGGTAGATTCAGAGCCAGGAAGACAAAAATGAAAACAGTGTATGCACTAAGTCTTATGAATTGGGTGGTAGTAATGAGAGGAGATTTTTTCAAGATGCTGTTGGCTATCAAATTTAGCAAAAATGAAGTTATTTTGGATGATATGATAGGATAATCTTCTGAGCCTGCTGTCATCTTTCTGTTTAGTTGCTTTCAACAAAAAATACCTACTGCGAGAGTCAGGTCAGGGGATCAAGATTGTCACTAGGAAATGAAGAAAATCACCTGAAGGGCTAGCTTAGCATAAAAACCATCTATTAAATACAACTGTAAAATAAAGTGTTTTTTTATTTGTTGGCTTGCTATGACTGGTCACTTCTCTTCCTGGTTCATTTTTATCCTGACCGTTTCTGGCACACTTGTGGTCCAGCCTCAAATGAAGCAGCTAGCCAAGGATGCGTTTTGCTCTTGGGTTCGTGCATACACAGCACACCGTGGTGAGCTAAAGAGGATTTTCATGGAGCGAGTCTCTCATGCCAGATATCCGCAGTGTCATGCTTCTTCGTTTTGTCAATATACGATGTTTCTGCTGACAAGATATATATTGACTCAACTTTTCTTCCTTCAAATATAGGAGTTCCTTGAATATTTGCATCTTTATAAACTTTCACATTATTTGGACCGAACAAAACATGCATTCTTCCAAGCAGGTTTCATCACAGTGATGAGCTATAGTTACAAGGAAGCAGCAATTCTGATGGTCTTCGAGGTTGTGCGGTCATAATAGTACATGATATTATTGCATTCTTTCTCACAGTGCCATGCATATGTAGCACAGGCAAAACACACACACACATATATATGTTAGAGAGACACAGAAAGAGAGGGTACTGTAAATGTGTGTTGTTGCTTGGCTACACCATATAGCTTTCTTTAACAATGCCACCAGCAACAAGCCTGGTTCCACATGGAGGTGCAGTGGCACTCCAGGACACTATGCTAAATCTAAAAGGTTCAAAATATAATCAAATCGACAAAAATAGCCAGGAATAAGAGACTTGAGAAGGAGCATGTCATGGGTAAAAAAAAAAAAAAACCACACTGAGAGAGAGAGAGAAGATTACATGTCATAAACGTTTTGTTCAAACATCACCACATCTCCTGTACGGGCATCACCTGCAGATGTATAGTATCCTGTGTTAGGGATTGTTGAAAAGCCACCTCAATGAAAAAATTCTAGCTAGTTACAGGCATATAGGAAGCCATAGCTGCTTTTAGACTTCAATCTGTCAACAACGTAGACAAATGTTACTCAAAATGACTGCTGGCACTACCCAGAAACAACAATCTATAGCCACCACCATAATAACCCATCAGCATATTGCATTCTTTCTCACAGTGCCATCCATATATAGCACAGGCAAAAGACACACACACACACACATATATATTAGAGAGCGACAGAGAGAGAGAGTACTGTAAATGTGTGTTGTTGCTTGGCTACACCATAGCTTTCTTTAACAATGCGACCAGCAACAAGCCTGGTTCCACATGGAGGTGCCGTGGCACTCCTGGACACTATGCTAAACCTAAAAGGTTCAAAATACAATCAAATGAACATAAATAGCAATTGTCATATACAACAAAAAGTGCCAAGGATCAGAGGATTAGCTAGCTGATTTTAAGATTCCAGGAACAAGAGACTTGAAAAGGCGCTTGTCAAGGGTATGTGAGTCATCTTAGGGTCCCAACTTCTTAATCTTAAAATTAATGATCTTAACACCTGCAGATGTATAGTATCCTGTGTTAGGGATTGTTGAAAAGCCACCTCAATGAAAAGATTCTAGCTAGCTATAGGCATATAGGATGCCATAGTTGCTTTTAGAGAACGAATCAGGTTTTTCTCTTTGAAAAGTTTAGACAACCATACCTTTGCAATTTAACACAAAGCTAGATTTCGGGTACAATTTCTGGCCACCACCATCTTTGACCCTGAAATAGTTTAATGTAAGAAATCGATTTCATAGGCATACTGTATGAAAGCCCTACTCTTTTCTATTTTCAAACATGCAAGTTGAACACAGATTATGACAAATATAGATGGTTATCAAGTTACTACTGGACCATCCTGAAAAGAAAGAGGGAGGTCTGAAGACTCTGACCCATCTCAGTTCTAGTAGCTGGTAAGTTAGTTTTATGCAGTTTTCTACACATTGCTGGCATCGACATTGTCCAAAATACATCTCAGCTCCCAAATTGGTAACTCATCCATTAAAGTAGAATAGTTTAGAAACAGAAAGAGCAGGTAAGTCCTAATCAGTTTTTCCTTCTCAGCATCCTACGAACAGTTTGAGAAAATAGAGTTGGAAAGTCTTGTTGTTCGATTATGGTTCGAGAAATCAGAGTTGATCAAATAGGGAAATGGTAGCTGGACCACTTGATCTTGGTGGCATTTACTTTTTCTCTGTGTTATATCATAGGAGAGGAGGAAGAAAATGAAAAGACGTACTCAAGATGCTCCTTGATGCGACCAACGAGTACATCCTTTTTGCCAGTTAGCCTCAATCCGTATTTTCTCAAGTATACCTTGCATTGGTCAACCTTTAGCTTATCTACCCCACCATCTGTAATTCAAAATAAAAGTAAAGTTTCAAAGGCTGGCACTCGTTAATCAATATAACAAATATTAATAACAATAACCAAGTTGAACCATATAAGATAGAATTTCATGCTCTCATTCACCAGTGCCTGATGTTGAAAATAACAAAGTTCTTACTCCTTGGCGGTCGATCTTCTGGTGCGAGGCGCCATAGTGATAGAAAGATGCGAATTCTGTCTGACTTGCTACACGGGTTTTCCTTTCTCCTTGATGACGGAGAGAAGTGGGTAAGGGACTCGGTTTTAACGGTCAGTATTTCAAAATTGTAAAAGGGGCGGACAAGCGACTCAGATTGTGGGTCGAAAGTTCATCGAACAAAATAAAACTCTCGGGTCTGATATCAAACATGAAAAGGTAATTAAGGAAAAAAAAATAGAAGGGAAAAACGAGAAAACAGAGTGAGAGAGAAACAAGAAAAACAAGATTACGTGGTTCGAAGGAACCCACGTCCACGGTGAAAAAGGTAACTCCTCTTTCGATTACAGTATATACAACAATTTGTAACTGCTAGGGACATCAAATAAATGTTGGAGGATTTTGTTTAATTAAGACACAATTTTGTATCTTTCCTTTTTCTCTTCCTACCGTTTCAGGTTGAAGACTATGTGCGGGATTTTGACGTTCATGGATGGCATGTGTCCTCTCATCATTTGAACCAATCTTTCCATTGTGGTTTTTGCTGAGAACGTTGGACTTGCTGTTCAAGGTCTTTCCCTTGCCGTCATTGGATTTGGGCGTTTTTCCCTTGCTGTCATTGTTGGATTTGGGCGTTCCGTTGGTATTCAAGATGTTTCCATTTTCATCATTGATGAATACGTTGTATTTGTTGTAGACGTTTGAATTCAAGAGAAACTTCCCATCGTTGTTTGATTTTCCAGAATTGTTGCCTGCCATTTTGGATTGATTGGAGACGTTTGAATGTAGATTGCCATACCTGTCGTTGGGCAGCTTTGAGGCGTTAGCTATCGTGGAAGAATTTGAAAACGATGCCCTGTCATGACTTTTCCATTGCTTTCCATTGTCGAGTGCAGCGAACCTTGGGATCCAGTTTCCTAGAACCATTTAATTTACAGGTAAAACTGCATATTTGGATACCGACTTTTTCTTGCAGCGAAAGGGGTTGCAGCACCAAAGCTCGAAAGGCAGTAGCTAAGAGTTCTATCAGATACAAAGCCATAATGAAGACGCTTTTCCAAGGAACGCACCTCTTGGACACGATGTTCGGAACAAGATATGATACAATTATTATCTGTTCAAGCAACAATATTGGAGTACGAAACCAATCAAGAGCTTCTGAAATTGCCTGATGTAAGTAAGAAGAACGTACCAAAATCTAGCCGAGATGCGACTGTCTATTTGAAGAAATGCCACCTGCTTTCTCGAACTGAGAAGGGGGTGATTTCTTTATGGCTGATTTCAGTTTTGCATCACTGCAATAGGATACATTATCAGCATTAAGCAACTGGACATGTATCTTTCCTGATTCTTCTGGTATCTTCCACTGATACAGATATTAGCTCACAAAAACCGACAACAGTCAGAGCGAACCTGGTGTTGCATCTCGCTACCAGATTTTCATATGCTAGACTTATGGAAATTGTATACGCTCTTGATTTTAAGGAGAATGATGGAGATTAAGATGGAAAAAAATGAAAGCTTAGTTGTATTTTCAAAAGACTAAAATAAAAGCAAATTGCCTCAATTAAGGAATCTTATTTGTTTCCTCATTTGAAGAGCATTTCATTCTCTTTAAATACTATTGTGTTTCCTTTTTTTTTTGTCACTTAATATCTGTAGTATGATTTTCTTAAAATCATACTACAGAACCAATTCTCATCAAGTATGACACATGAAGTTTGATGATTACCTTCATATATATATATATATATATATATATATATATATATATATATATATATATATATATATATATATATATATATATATATATATATATAAGCGTTTTTTTTCCTTCGTAGTTGTGGTTCTTTTTTTTGTAAAAAAAAAAATTACGCTTCATATTGACCGGAAAATGCTAAATATATAACATTCATAAATTGTTTATAACCAGTAATCGATTTTTAAAAACGCATGCCAACATAAGCTGATCGAATCATCCTTTATTTTTTGATATTCTCAATCGATACGCGCTAAGTCTTCAGTATCCCTTTTGTTATGCCAATCTTACTTGATAAGCTCGTTTTGTAAAAAGAAAGAACAATGCAGTTAAAGGAAAGAACAATGCATGACAATGTCATGCATATAGTATATACTAAAAGTAAGAATTCCCCCGCCACCGCTGCAGCCCCCCCGTTGGTGACCGTCCAGTCTGTGGAGGGCGACATGGCAATCGACGGCGCCGCTAGGAGGATGTCTGTGCTTGCTGAGGAGCAGAGGGTGAAGGCTAAGGCAGAGAAGCTAGAGAAGAAGAGGAAACAGCCGAAGGTCTATACTCTTTTCTTTCCCCCTTAACTTTATTTAATTCGTCCTTACAGCTTCATGCTTGTTATCTTCTCTTGCGCTCCTTCGGTGTTGATTACTTGGTTACCTCCGCTTGGTGTTAGGAGTCAATATTATACGAGTTTATGCGTATGTTGTCAATGCTTTGCTCTTTGTAACTGTTTTTTTTTCTTTTCTTTCTTCTTCTTATGATCTCGTGATAATGGAACTATCTCTTCCTTTTCTTTCTGGTGCATGTTATGTAAGGTTAGTTGGGTTGTAGATCGATGTTCTTTGGTGACTTCATGTGCTTGCCCTCGGTACATCACGTGGTTGCCCTTGTCTTCTGTGACTTTGGGCGCTGAATTGCTTCTTGGTGGTTTTGAGCATCGCGTTGTTGATACACTTCACCTTTCGGATCAAAATGAGTTACAGTTGATTTTCACAATCACTATTTCTTGGGTGGTAAGTTCACGGATATTGAAGCGGTTGACGTTCCCGATTTGATTTCTTGAATTGTGAATTGGGTTTGCCCCACTGAATTGATGGGCTTTTTCTGTTTTTTTTTTTCTTTTGTATTTTAATTTCATTACACCTTTATGTAATATAGACCTTAATTAGTTTCGATCTGTTTGGTTTCAGGCAAATGAACTACAACGTTTTCATCCATTTCCTTTCTTAGATGCTTACGTCCTTTTTGTTGGTATTTTGCTTCCAGATGTTGGTTCTTTGTTTCTTGATCTCGGTATGATTTCTTTACGATTTTGAATTTATCGAATGAACTTTTCACTTTTTGTTATACCATTTTTTTGTTGTCATTTGGCCTAAATTTTGGTTCTACTATATCTGCTTAGTTGGCTTTTTCATCAACCATTAACAACCCATTAGTTTAAGGAACCATTTTTTTTTTTCTCTTGGTAAATTTTTGCTATGGTTTAGGGAGTGCAGTACTGCCAAATGGAGGAATGTGCTGCAGAAATTTTTTCCTCTTCTCTTTTCCTCCTATACGTTCATATATCCCCTTGTTTATCTACACAGAGAGAAACTGCCACTAAGTGGGCCGTGAATCGTTCTTCTTTAATCCAGTTTGTGTTAGAGAAGTCTAATTTTGCCTGTTGTTGATTTTTGTCCCTTTATATGTTGTTATAATACATCTGATTTACGACCTGTTGGGCATTAATCATTTTAACTTTCTATATTTAAGGGATTTGGAATTCCTGTTGGTGACGCTCAAAACATCAAAGACCGCCTTTGTACAGTGGAAGATGTGGTCTGTTCATCTAGGAAGGAATTCTTACAGATTAAAGGGATTAGAAAGGCAAAACTTGAGAAGATTGTTGAAGCAGGCATGTCATCTTGATTGATAATTACATTTCTCTGTCTCTAATGTCCTTTGTCCAGTTCTTTCTGAAGAAAATTCTATCTTGCGCATGTTTTTATTATGATATTGTAAAGGTTTATTTCTTTTCTCATTTTCTGTGTGTTTGCCTTGTGCAGCATCGAAGCTGTCCCTAGGTGCTAGTCAGATACATGCTCAACGAAAAATCATTCAGATAACTTCTGGTTCCAGAGAACTGGACAAGATTTTAGAAGGTATGTTCGTTGGTTTTACAATGGGAGTGTGAAATTTATCGGCTTAATGGATCTAACAGCTACCTATATTCTTATTTTGAAAAAAAAGGAAGACAAAGGTTTTACTTTGTAGTTTGTGCAGGTGGATTTAAAACTGGTTCAATTGCTGAGATATGTGGGAAATACGGTTCAGGAAAAACTCAGTTGTGTCACACATTGTGTGTCACTTGCCAAGTAAGTGGTTATGTTCCCGTCTTATGTTTTTGAATTGTATTTAGAAGGATTCAAGACAAAACTGGAGAACAACCAAACCCCACCCCCCCCCCCCCCCCTCGCTTCTTGGAATAGTGGGTCCTACCAATCTAGGCTCTAGTGTCTTCTTCTGTGACCAAAATGCAAGCTAGAAGCAATACTATGCCTTGTTTGATATTTATAAGTTCTAAGTTCTTAGTGTCTGGAACACTAGAAATAATGGTCTGTTGCTAAGTTTTTACATCTGAAGTTCTTTTATGGTCGTTGGCAGCACTCTTACCAATGAACTTGAAAAACAGGGCAAAATCTAGTGACAAGCTAGAAGTGACAAAACTGTAATGCACTGAGTAGAAGAAATACAACGTAGTCTTTTAAAAGCAAAGAATCAGTTTGCAACTCTTTCGATATTATAAAAATGCTGATGTCAAAAATGGTATAATCAACATCGAAACACTTGGAACTATTTGCATGTATTTCTTGGAACAATGTGTCTCACAACAGGACATTGACTTTCAAAATGCATGTTGATCAAGTATTTTCTTTTTCAGCTCCCTTTGGATCGAGGAGGTGGTGAGGGAAAAGCATTATACATTGATACATGTGGTACATTCATGACAGAGCGACTCCTAGAGATTGCGGAAAGGTACAACAATTTTCATTTCAACCCCTGCCTTGTTACAAGATATTCACTAACAAATTCTCTTTGAAAGTGCAGATTTGGATTAAATGGTGCGGAGGTGTTGGAGAATGTCTTTTGTGCTAGAGCCTATAATACTGATCATCAATCAATGTTGCTTCGAAAAGCAGCCTCAATGATGATGGAAACCAGGTTTCTTCTACAAATTTGTTGATTCCAAGGTTTTAGAAGCATCAACTTGCTTATCTTGCAGGCCTTCATCTCATACTCTACTAATCACATTATCATTTCCATATGGAAACCACTCATTGTGTTGGTCTTTCGTGTTCCTTTCATTATTTGCACTCTATCTGCCCTTAATCTTTGCAGTAATTTGTTGAGCAGGATTGCTCTCATGATTGTGGATAGTGCGACGGCTCTATACCTGAGAGATTTTTCAGGAAGAGGAGAACTCCCAGCAGCGCAAATGCATCTTGCTAAGTTTCTCGGAAGCCTGCAGAAGCTCGCTGATGAGGTAGTCATTAGCTTCTTTCTTTGGCTAGGTTTCTTCTTTCATTCTTGATGACCATCTTCTTGTCATGTGTTGGTAGGTCATCCATATATTAGGGATTGATAGTTGATGGTGGTAGTGACTCATGGAAAAAGAAAATAAAACTAAAAGGTTTTCTGTGTTATCCTCTAATTGATGCTGTATGTTTCATGTTGTTTTTGTTCATTGTGTTCGACACTTGAATCAAGTCTATTTCACTTGCTCAGGCATCTTATATTCTTGGGTCTGTAATGAACTTTTGTAAAATGCCTATCTTTTGGTCACCTAAATTAAGCCACAGAACTTGATACTCTAATAGGAAGCATAGTTAGTTCCTTCTACCAAGATCTAGCTAGGTTTACGAAGCTACAGTTGGACTATGCTGCAGATTTCTTACGAATTTTTCTTGTTGCAGTTTGGTGTAGCAGTCGTGATAACTAATCGGGTCGTTACAAAAGTTGATGGATCTGCTGGCCGCAAAATCAAGCCCATTTTTGGCAACATTATTGGACGTGCTTCTACCACGAGGTTTAATCCCAACTCTAGTATTTGTTCTCTAAGTTCTCTTACTAGTTTTATTATTATGAAATTTATTGTAGTGAGGTTTAAATGAGCTGGGTTCACTTGATTCACATGGTTGTCTGTCTGAGCGTGCAATTTGGCCAATTTTTTGTCATATTTCATTTATCCAGTAGGGTGTTATTTCTTATGGTAGGAGAATGCTCTTCAGTATGAAATTTTTATTTGTCTTTCGTGTATGTGTGTTTTTACTATTTCTTTAGATTTTTATATATTTTTATATACTTAATCTGTGTTAGGGTTGCTCTACGGGAGGGGAGTGGAGAAGAGCGCTTCTGTGAAGTAGTAAACTCTGGATGCGTAGTTAAGGCTGAAGCATACTTTCGGATCTTCGGGGGAGGAGTGACTGATGTTGAGGACTGTGAGACGCAAGGAGGCAAGGACAACTGACACATTGTCTTATATTTAATCCCCATGGGAAGAGTGACTATTGTTTGGAATCCAACGGGTTATTTTCTGAATTCCTGAAGATGGAACTAAGTACCTTTAAGTCACAAGTGCTGCTGTTTTTTGAATTCATTAGGGCGCCTTACTTATCACGTTGGTCTTGGGCATGAAATGTATTTCATAAGATCAAAAGTACCTCACTTTCTTTCATTTTTCATTTTATATGTTTGAAGACTTTACGGGTCGTTTGGCAATTGAATTACTATGTGACTCGATGAATCTGTATAAATCTTTGGAACTGAGTCTCGATGAATCTGTATTAATCTTTTCCACAAATTTGTAAAACATCTACAAAAGTGTTTCATTTGCCAAGTTTTTTGCTCCACCAGAAAACTATGAAAAATAAACCCTTTTGAAAAAGATTACCTAGGACGTAGTGGGTGGCTTAGTTAAGGGGAGGAGCATATAAGTCCGTGTAGAATTCCAACTCTAGCTAACTAGGATATCAGAATGTGGTGGATTAAGTTCATGTAGAATCCCAGCTCTAGCTAACTAGGATATCAGAATGTGGTGGATTACTAGTTAATTTCTTCTGTTTGATATCATGGATGTGAGTGTGAGCGCGTGTTTTCCGAAGAGAAGACCTTACACCATTTGCGCCTCGGCGTTAAGGTTCTTCTTGCGCTCTGGTGGAAGTGATGTCCCCTGTGCGTCGCATTCATGGAACCAAGGGTGACATTCATAAGTGAATCTCAGCATACTGCTTGATTAGGAGGAATCTGATTTACCTGCGATCTCAAGTCCTGAGTGATCTAAAATGTTGGAATCTTGGATGTGAGATTTCAAATCCTTGATTTTTAACTAGGGTGCTCTTGCATATGTTCTTTGAAAGATGCGTGAGGACTTTGCAGTCCTTGCATTTTTAGTTCACAAACATCCAGAGGTGTAAGAGACAGGGATCTTAAATCAGGGTTCTGAAATTCGGATTAAAACATTGTTTTTTCTGATATTCATTGGATCCTTTCTTTTGATATTCATCATAAATATAATATGTTTTTCTTTCTTTTGATATTCATTATATATATATATATATATATATATATAATTGTAAAGTAGTAAAATATGAAATTTAAGCATAAATACAAGCTTAGCAAGATCATTTACTTTCTTATATTGTAAAAATTTAAATTATAATAGTAGCTTTATATAAAAGGGAAGTCGAGAAAAAAGGAGTGCTAGATTTCTGACCCGATCAGCAAAGCTATGCCCATGAATTTAAGATTAACAGCATTACAAATGGCATTAGAACTTAGATTATAAGTTTATTTGCGATCCGAAATGCCCAAAGGTCGAAGACTTCTTCTCCATTGAGCTTTCTTCAAAAAAATGGCTCCCGAGGACATTCAAAGTTCGTCTACATCATCACAGTTTAACTTTGCAAGGAACACCAGATCCAAAAATGAATTTAGAGCAACCAAAAACCAAATGGGCATGACATGTGATTAGATCTGAATGATATTACATCCAAACAAATCAAATGATTGAGGGGCACAACACAAGTAACATGATCAAGTGCCAACAACATATTAATACCCAAATCGTTTGGGTCCAACAAATGAATTTTGCTGGACTGGGTGAGCAACTGCCCACACAAGCTCACACCTGGCTCTTTAAGAGGTTTTAGAAATAATGTTTGCCCTATTGTTATTGTTTGTCACTGGTGCTATCTTGAAGCAAGTCAAATCAAATTATCCTCCAAACCAAAAAAACAAGGTTTTTAAAACTAATAAAAAACTTTGGTTTTATGAAGACCAAATTTTCACAAGTCTAAATCTCACTAGGTTGTCATCCAAGCATCCCCGTACTCTTTTTTTTTTGTACACTGTGGAATATTGATTTCATGTTAATTGTTTACTTATCTTTATATTCATTATTTACTTACATATTGACGTATTGCTGTTAATTTTAACATTGACATCCTGATTTAAAAGTTTTTTTTTTCTTCGTAGTTGTGTTTTTCTTTTTAAAAACTGAGCATCATATTGACCGGAAAATGCTGAATATACAACGTTCATAAATTGTTTATAAGCAGTAATCGATTTAACTTAAGCGGATCGGAGCATGCTTTATTTTTTTGATATTCTCAATTGATAAGCGCTAAGTTTTTAGTATCCCTTTTGTTATGCCAATCTTACTTGATAATCTCATTTGTGTACAGCAATAAAAACTTTTTGTCAGACATTTAGATTTGATATAGTTCAAAGTTCATCGAACAAAAGAAGACTCTCAAATCAGATCGTATATCAAACCGTTTTACCGGGTCTGATATGAGATCACAAAGCGGTGATCTGATCCCAACTTCACTGAAATCCAAGACCTAGTATCGGTTCACATATAAGAAACACCGACCCGAATCCGCTTCATTTGCCAGTGTATATTATTTGCGGGAGGAGGTCGCCAGCGCCTCCTATTAGGGTTTTGCACTCATTTTTCCGCGAGAGAGAGTGAGTGAGAGAGAGAGATAGAGAAAGAGAGCAATGGCTCCCCCCGCCACCGCCGCAGCCCGCCCGTTGGTGACCGTCCAGTCTGTGGAGGGCGACATGGCAATCGACGGAGCCGCGGCGTCCGTCCCTCTCCCGGACGTCCTCCGGGCTCCGATCCGGCCGGACATCGTCTCCTTTGTTCACGACAACCTCTCCAAGAACAAGCGCCAGCCTTATGCGGTCTCCAGGCGCGCCGGTCACCAAACCTCTGCTGAGTCCTGGGGCACCGGCCGTGCCGTCTCCCGTATTCCCCGTGTTCCCGGTGGTGGCACGCACCGCGCCGGCCAGGGTGCCTTCGGGAACATGTGTCGTGGTGGGCGGATGTTCGCCCCGACAAAGATCTGGCGCCGCTGGCACCGAAAAATAAATATCAACCAGCGCCGATTCGCCGTGGCCTCCGCCCTGGCCTCCTCCGCCGTGCCTTCCCTCGTCCTCGCCCGCGGCCACCGTATCGAGTCCGTTCCAGAGTTGCCGCTCGTTCTGCCGGACAGCGTCGAATCGATCGAGAAGACGTCCGCGGCGTTGAAGCTCCTGAACCAGATTGGCGCCGGTCCTGACGTAGAGCGCGCGAAGACCAGCCGATCCGTTCGTCCTGGGAAGGGAAAGATGCGCAATCGCCGCTACGTTTCTCGCAAGGGTCCCTTGATTGTCTACGGAACCAAGGGATCGAAGCTGGTCAAGGCTTTCCGCAATATCCCCGGCGTCGAAGTGGCATGCGTGGACCGGCTTAATCTCCTCAGGCTTGCTCCCGGTGGTCATTTGGGTCGGTTCATCATTTGGACCAAATGCGCCTTCGAGAAGCTGGACGCCGTCTACGGTGGCTTCGACAAGGTGTCGGAGAAAAAGACCGGCTACATTCTTCCCCGGGCGAAGCTGACAAATGCCGACCTCGCCAGAATCATTAACTCCGACGAAGTGCAGTCGGTAGTGAAACCCGCAAAAACCGAGATTAAGCGCAGGACGCTCAAGAAAAATCCGCTGAAAAACCTCGGTGCGCTCCTGAAGCTTAATCCGTATGCGAAGACTGCGAGGAGGATGGCTCTGCTTGCTGAGGAGCAGAGGGTGAAGGCTAAGGCAGAGAAGCTAGACAAGAAGAGGAAACAGCCGAAGGTCTATACACTTTTCTTTCCTCCTTAATTTTATTGTGATTCGTCCTTACGGCGTTATGTTTGTTATCTTATCTTGCTCTCCTTTGGTGTTCGTTACTTGGTTACCGCGGCTTGGTGGTAGGAGTCAATATTGTATGAGTCTATGCTTATATTGTCAATGCTTTGTCTCTAAGTGGTTTTTTTTTTTTCCTTTCTTTCTTTTTCTTGTGTTTTTGCTTCTTGATTTTGTGATAATGGAATTACCTCTTCCTTTCTTTCTGGTGCATGATATGTAAGGTTAGTTGGGTGTTTTCGTTAAGGAGTCATATTTCAGGATTGATTTTCTCCGGTAGATAACCATAGTTCTAGATGTTTGTCATTGATATTTGTGATGTAGTGAGCAAGAAGGACTTTTGTTTTTTATATTGAACTGCTTTGGTTCTGAAGAAGGTCTAGGTTTATTTTTCTCTCGCGAGGCAGACATTGGTTGACATATAAGTGAGTCAGTATGGGTTGGGTTCTTGAGATGCCGTAGCATTTTGTCACAAAGTGTGCAATACTAGCTGTCCTCCTTTTTTTGGAATGCACCCATTGTACTGCAAATGTCTAACTTTAGAATGTTCTGTTTTTCAATTTTGGAATTCAATATAAGAGGATTTTTTATCTTGAATGTTTTCCTATAGTTACACAGCGGGACCTTGTAAATATATTTGTAGAATTATGTTCTAGGTTTTAGGCCAACTCTTGATTGGATGCACGTTCTTACTGGCAGTGAATCCTAAGTTAAAAATACTGTTTACAGGCAGAATTTTTTTTTTCTCGTGGAAATCAGGAGAAAGTCTGAGCAAGTTAAAAAAAATATATTTAAAAGTAAAATGCAAATACTATTAAAAAAAGATAAAATATAATAGCATACAAATGAACGTCTATATTGGAAAAAGTGAAAAGACGATTTTTTTCGTTTTTGTGCATTAAAAAAACACTTTTTTTCTGCTCACCTATTTTTCGCATTTTATCGCTTTTTTTTTAAAAAAATCTATGTCTTTGTGCTTCTTGTATTTCTGTGTCTAGTTTGTATACTGTTGACAAAAAGCAATTGTTTCCTGTGGTTGATAACATGTTATAACCTTTTCATCTTTGAATAGTCTGAAGTTCAGATATGTCATCGTGCTTTCTATTTGGGGAATCTTTGAACTTCAAAACACTGTCCAACTTAAAGTATCAAACGATTGATGAATCTCTTTGCTTATTGTATGTGAGCTGGAGTATTTCATTGTATGACACAAGGATTTGGTTTCTGATGCTTTTTTCTTGTTTTTTATCTTTTTTCTGAATGAATTGGTTGCAGGTGGCAAATCAGGCAGAGATAAAGGCTGCCGGCAAGGCATGGTATCACACAATGGTATCAGATAGCGAATACACCGAATTCGAGAACTTTTCTAAGTGGCTTGGTGTGACTCAGTGAGTATCTTCACAGAGCCTTGCTTATGTAGGTGATAAGGACTTGTTTTGTTTTGTATTTTGTCATTTCTTCGGTTGTTTGTTACATTCATAATTTTGATAGCTCTAGAGGCGAGGATAGCTTTATTTGTCTTTATGACTGAAAATTTTTGGTTTTGCATAAAGCACATTTTGGATTGCCATTACTATTCCTAAGGATCCTACTCTTGCAGTCTTTCTCTTTATGGATGTGGTATATGGGTTGAACATTTGTGAAGGTGCCTGTGGGATTAATTGGTTTGTTTTAGCCTACGGAGTTGAGTTCAAGCATCTCATTATTTATAAAAAATCATTTTGAAAACTTCTAAAGAATTTTCGCCTGGTGGTTTTCTTTCTGTTTGATCTCACCACTTGTCTACAATTAGGAATAGCTGGATGAAAGAGAAAAGTTATGCTGAAGATGTTGAGAGACATCTTTCGGAAATGTTTGACAGATTACCATATACTTGAGTTGGTAGTTGGGAGTACAGGATGTGAATAAGTATGAGTTATATTATGTTGTTCATAATGCGTCTGGAGCATGGCTGTTCTGAATGACTTGCATGAATACATGTGACGTAAATTCAGAATGTTCTTCCCTAGCTGCCTGAATGCTTTTACTTGCGGAAATCTTCAGAGCCATGATCCTTGAGTTGTCCCTTCCTGTCAATCTAGGCTTGTTGGTCGACCCACATGTATAGGGGAGATTTCCTTGAATAATGTTTTCTTAAGCAAAAAAATGATTTTGCTCAATAAGCAGGAATAAGTTGGCCGGGATGTTCATTTTTAGAGCTTCCTCTGTTTTTCTGTTCCGATCAAAGGTAAGCTGCCCTGATTTACTCGGCCATACAAACGGTGGTAGTAACGACATTTTAAATTGACGAAGTGTACCTTGATTCTACGGGGACTGGGGAAAGGAGGAAGGCCTTTGGCCCTTCTTGGGCTGGCTTCCACCCGAACTTAGGTTTGCAAAGGCGTTGGATGTTCTTGAAATCGTTAACTTTTACCCACCTTCTTAATTTTTTGTTATCCCTAATGTTGTTATTTTATCACGTAGCCAAACGAAAATACGTTTTTTTTTTTTGCTTACAAAAAGCTGTTATGAGCTCACACCTTGTTATTAAACTGTTACGAGCTCACACCTTGTTATTAAACTGTTACGAGCTCACACCTTGTTATTAAACTGTTATGAGCTCATCACACCTTGTTATTAAACATGCCCCTTCGTTGGTACCTGTTACAGTTTTCTCAATTACAAAAATCTTCATTCTCGTATAACCACTAAACCCACAGCATTGGCCCAGCTGCTGAGGTAGTAATGCCTTCTATCGAGGTACTTATCCAAACTGATGCATCGTCTAATCTCCTAGTTGTTGGGGGTGAAGTCAGGAAGAGAACTATGGGATGTTTGAGATGAACGTCTCCTGATCAACAGAATTGAAAGGAGGCCGTATGCCAAATCTATTTGTCTATCTATTTATATTATGGGTGCGCACGCTAACCAGTTAGAGGTCTTTCCTAGATACTATACTTTTTTTTTTTGGTGGGTACACCATTAACACTGAAAGCCGAATCCTTCGAATGAAGGAGTTCTAAGTAGATCTTTTCTGCTTGATTGGCTTGTGATAGTGGCTTATAATTGACAAGAGTCGACGTTGTGACGGGGTTTTGCAGATTGTAGATGTGCTTTATCGCTATAAAATTCCACGTGATGAATTAGGAGGAAAAAGGCTTCCATTAGAATGAGAAACCACCGACTTATTCGGTATCATACCACTTCTTTATTGGTGAACTGAAATAAGAATGGCCGAAAGCACTCGCTCATTCATTTATTCGATAGCATATCAGGAGTTCATACAATATAGTCATCTGAAAGAGAGGTGATCAGTCCTAAATCTTGGAGTAAGTGATTTGGATGACTAAGACTTGAAAACAAGGTACCCCGTTGCCGTTGGTAAATGGTAATGTGTTGCACAAACCTACCCGATCTTTGTCCGGAACGTTTTGTAACCGGAGCTCAAGGTTGAAGGGTACAGTTGCAGAGAATTACTGAAAACGGGTCGATCAACTACCCATCGCCATTAGTTCATTGGTGATTAGCAAAATGATAGACCGGATCTTGCTTGTCTTGCGTGCGCTTATGGTTCATTTTTTCACGGCTGCCATTTTTCCTGCGAGCCAGAGCTGTTTTGCACAATTTGAGTTTGTGGAAGCAAGCCTTTCACGTTTCCAATTAAAACATGGAACTTAGAAAGCCTTTCACGTTTCCAATTAAAACATGAAACTTAGAAAGCCTTTCACGTTTCCAATTAAAACATGAAACTTAGAAAGCCTTTCACGTTTCCAATTAAAACATGAAACTTAGAAACCATTACCAGGGATCATCCAAAGATAAGAAGATTTCCCCACCAAAAAGAAAAAATTGAAGAGTGGCTACAAAGTCTTCAACAATTCCGAAACGGCAAAATTAGTAACTGTCGCACAGCTGTTGTGCATCCTCTTAAAAAAACTGACAAACAATCGACCGCTTTTGGCTTGTGATCGGCCCGCCATGGGGTCCGGTTCCTTTTTTAAAGTTTCCATGTCACAAGAGTGGCATCTTCCCCATGCTCTCTGTCTCTCTCTTAACATTATGGCATGAATGGCTTGTTAGTGTCGTGTTTGTTTTAAACCGTCAGTTTCTTTGGTTGTCAAACTGACGAAGCACCAATTACATGAAGCAAAAGCTGGGCGCCTCTCGTGTTAATCTCTTTCAATTCTTGCCTCTCACTATTCAAGTGTTGCACTTTGAAGGCAAAAATGAATTTCCTGAGTTCAGGAGAGAGAATTAAGTCTACCCAATTACGGAAGTCTTCTAACGCTTTCAGATCTGCTGTCTCAGATCGTGTTTGTTAGACTTCATCAGTTTCAGGGGTGACTCGACTGCCTCGTGAAAGAGAGAGAGAAAATGGCCATTGCTTCTTCTGTCTGCACATGGCTAGTTGCAGCATGCATGTCTAGAACGGCTCTGTGCGTTACGGAGGAGAAGAAGCGTCCCATCGAGCAGGGCCTCGGCAGGTTGGCTCGGAGGAAGAAGCTTGCTTCTCTTATGAACGTCTGCTCCTCCGGCTCGTCGCTCGGCCAACTTGGTGCCGGGACGTTCAGCTGCTCCTCCTTTCTGAATCAAGCCTTCAAGGGAAGCCAAAATTACTACCAGTACAGTTGGGCCGGACCTTTATCTGGGCAGTGTGGCTTACCTCTGCTCTCTGTTGCCGAAGGACGAGACGTCTTCGGCCATGGGGAGAAGAGATCCAAGAGGTTCGCTGCCGGTATGTACCTCGGTCGACTTCTCGGCCATCCGTCCGCCTCTTCGTTTTTTATCGCGGGAAGCAAAGTTGAACGGCTGGTCGAATGAATGAAACCACAAATTTCATTTCAACCGCTACCCGACTAAGTTGTTTGCGTGCAAACGTGAGACTGTGAACGCTCTTCGCATCAAACAACCTCTACATGGCGTGAGACAAAAATAAATAAATGAAAAAAGCCTCTGAAAAATAGCCGAAACTTACAAAGTGCCTCGAGAATATAAGAGAAAATATGCTCTTTCAGTGCAGTACCTTAGGACGTTTTTTCGTAAACCCAATTACATAAAATGAATTTTATGTGTTCAAAATTATAAAATTTTGAAAATTAATTTTTTGAAAATCTGATGTACAAATCAGATTCTGTAAGAGTTGTGAACTCGACAGTCTCAATTTCGTCAAACTGTAGTCCTTTCCAGACATCTAAAAATCGTGAACCTTTTGTACTTACATTTTCCGATACGCATAGATATAAAGGTACTAAGCCACGATTATATGCGTTTCTATTCTCTCGCGTGTGCGCTCGCTCACGCACACACAGACACGCAAGAAGAGGGAGCTTGAGCACTAAAATACATCCATTCTAGTGTAGATAACAAATGGGCCTCCTCTCAAAAAGATGTCTAGGAAGGAACTATTACTGGTACTTGAGCTCAAAACTTGTTTAAGCTCTCTCTCCCTCTCTCGACGTGGCAAGAAAGTCATATAGTAGTTTATCAAGCTAAGTATCTTCAGTCAGGCCTAGCTAAAGATTCACATATGAGATCCCTACTTGGGTAGTTCTACTTTAAAGGTTTAGCCTGAGTTTAGATAAGTTTTCAGTGGGGAGTATCGGGATCTTAAATCCATGAATTTCAAAACTTGATGACCTTATCAAATGTGAAGGAGATGCAAAGGTTGTTGATCGGTTAGATGTCTCCTAACCGTCTTACAGGAACTGTTGCAGCAAGAACGAGGCAATCAACAGACAAAGTGGCTACAGAGAAGAACAAGGAAGCTCAGCAAAGGAGAGTTGTTGTTACAGGGATGGGTGTGGTGACCTCGTTAGGCCATGATCCTGATACATTCTACAAAAACCTCCTTGAAGGTGTCAGCGGAATAAGTGAAATTGAATCATTTGATTGTTCGGGCTTCCCAACTGTAAGTTTCTAAGTCCGTTAACTAGAGATTTGGCCTCCAGAATCGTGTGGTTATGTGATGGTAAAGCTAATAACTGATTTGTCGCTTAAGAACTTTCAACTAAATAGCCTGTTATGCAGCGGATTGCAGGGGAAATCAAATCCTTTTCACCTGATGGATTGGTTTCACCAAAAATCTCCAAGCGAATGGACAAGTTTATGCTCTACATGCTCACTGCTGGCAAACAAGCATTGATTGATGGTGGCTTGACGGAAGAGACCATGAAGAACCTTGATGTGGCAAAATGCGGCGTCCTGATCGGCTCCGGAATTGGTGGAGTCCAGGTGAATTGTGCAAATATTCATAGATTGATGTTTTACCAAATATCTGGCACTCTTCATTTCTTTTGAAACTTCTTGAATTGATAGAGCTACAAATTGGGTATCATGAGGTTTAGAAAAGCAGAGTTCCTGCGACAAATGGTTCTGCTGGAACATACGATGCTTGATGTCTTAGATGCGACTACCAATTTATCTGAAAAGTGTGCATACAGATTGTGTGTAGGAAGAGGATTTTGTAGTTAGGTGAGAAGGATACGGCCCCTGTATATGCAATCCTAAAGGAGTTCCTTGGGATAACTAAAAGTGCACTTCATGGCTAACTGGAAAATTTCTTTAACAGAGTAAAGACAGTTGCCTCATATTTTATACTGATGAATGGAACAGGTACTTTATGATAATACGGTAGCTTGCATGGTGTCGCATAAAAAGATGAGCCCATTCTGTGTACCTTTTGCTGTACCGAATATGGGGTCCGCTACACTTGCAATGGATTTGGTAAACCAAGCATTTGATTTCTAGTGGAACTGACAGATTCTTGTTCTTATCTATGACCCTAAGAAGACTCTTCATGCCTCTGGAATTCAGGGTTGGATGGGTCCTAATTACTCGATTTCAACTGCCTGTGCTACAAGCAACTTTTGCATACTGAATGCAGCTAACCACATTATGCAGGGCGAAGCTGTAAGTCTCAGGCTCAAAAACGCCTTCCATTGTCCGTACCAATTCAAAAAGCATCTTATTCTTTCTGATGGTGTTCATGCAAAATCAAGAACTGGATATATCTCATTCTCCAATAAATTGATCACTTTTCAGGATGTAATGCTAGCTGGTGGCTCTGAAGGCGCAGTTCTACCCATCGGTACTAATTTCTGTTATAAAAGATTACTCCCATACGTGAGCGCCAACCATATTCGTCTCCAATATGAGTAACCTGAGCATTCTTCTGTAATTTGGAGCAGGCATTGGAGGTTTCCTGGCATGCAGAGCACTATCCCGGAGAAATCATGAACCTGAAAAAGCCTCTCGCCCATGGGACAGTGTATAAACTTAATTATCTCCTATGTTTTGCCAGTATCTCTCAAAGCAATATCAATAGCGTCATTGTTGTTGGTGTATTGAATTACCCAACCTTTTTAGTGCACCTAATTTTTCGACTATCTACACTAGATAGAACTTTATCCTTTTTCTAATTTGCTTATAAAGGATGGGAACTGATGAAGCAAACATAGCATCTCTTTATGTACCTTCTCTCGTATGGACAGAACCGAGATGGATTTGTAATTGGAGAAGGAGCTGGTGTTTTGCTGTTGGAAGAACTAGGACATGCCAAGGTTCACGATTTGTTTCTATTGTTTCATATTTTTGTCCAACTCTTTGTTTACTCTAATCTATTCTTTGGCACCAACAGCAAAGAGGAGCTCACATATATGCGGAATTTCTTGGTGGAGCCTTTACTTGTGATGCATATAGCTTGACACAGCCACATCCTGAAGGTATGAGAAGAGTATCGGGTAATTGTTTCGTGTACCAAAATTTTCATCTCATAGATTCTGTGAACGACTGTCGTAGAAATCCATTGTTTATTGTAACAGGCAGAGGCATCATTCTTTGCATGGAGAAAGCCTTGACTGTGACAGGTGTAGCGAGAGAAAATGTGAACTATATCAATGCACATGGCGCTTCAACACAAGTTGGCGATACGAGAGAGTTCAAAGCTATGATAAAATGTTTCGGTCAGAATCCTCAGCCTGAGGTAATGTGATGCGATCTGCTCTCCTCACTTTAAATTTATTCTTGTCCATAGTCCTCTTCGGATATTAGCCTATTACAAACAACACTATAAATTTCCTTTGAAGTTTTGATTTGAAATTAATATTTTGCGTAGTTACGTGTTAATTCTACCAAATCAATGATTGGTCACCTACTTGGAGCAGCAGGGGGAGTGGAGGCTGTTGCTACAATACAGGTACAAGCAGCTTATTCAATAGCAAGACAAAACAGAAAACAGTAACATGGCTTCTGTTTCTTGTATTTGGAAAGGGCTACAACTTTGTGCTGTATATTGGCATTTTATGTTAGTAACTGTTCGCCAGAAGATATATTCTAGACTCACAAAAGAAAAGAGGAAGCTATAAACCGCTGTTGCAAATTATGTGCGGAGATTGGGATATATATGTCTATATACATATATGTATTTATATTCCATAATCACAAAAAACGTTTCAGAGTTAAAAAATTAAAAATTAAAAAAAAAACTAAAAATGAGGGAACAATAAAATAAGTGAGAAATTAATAACACCAACATCAAAAGATAAGTAGATTTGCAACAAATAAAAAATAGAAAATAAGAAAACTGTTTGGCATTAAAAAAACCTGAAAAAAATGCAAAAAATTGCGAAAACCACATTTTTAATGTTTTAAAGTTTTAAATGGCAATTTTATTTATCGTGTGTTTTTTGCTTTTTTTGTTGGTGAAAAAAACGTGTTTTTTGTGACTAATGTGTGTACGTATCCAATTGACCATTCTTTATGTTCAATGCTGTTAGAGAACTTTTCAAAAACCAGATGTTGTATTGTTGCTGTTGAATATGAACATGCATGTCTACATGATCAGCAAGGACTTTTGTTTTTCCTTTGTTCCGTTATCTGTTTTGTTCAATTTAAAAACAGGGCAGGCAATATAGTTTTGTGTGCTTCAGTGAATATTTACCAATGTTTTCAAATTGCAGACACGATGGTTCACTGTCGATCACGAATATAATTGTGGCTAATTGTTTGCTAAATACAGGCAATACGATCAGGTTGGGTACATCCAAACATCAATCTGGAAAATCCAGATACAGGCATGGTTTGTATTAACTTTTCTTGAACGAAGTACCTTTGTGAAGATATACACGAAAGCAACACGCACACACACAAACTCACATATTTGCAGTTTCTCTAAAGGCATGAAACGGTGCTATTCAGGTTCTTAGAACTGTGCTTTAATTGATTTTATGGCCCCAACTACTCACTAGATTTTTACTGTCAATATTATGCTGTTTTGAATCTGCACAAACATTGAGATAGAGTTGACATGTACCAAGATCAACTGATCTCATGTTCCAGGATGCCAAGTTGCTGGTTGGCACCAAAAAGGAGAGGCTAGATATCAAAGTGGCTATGTCGAATTCGTTCGGCTTTGGTGGCCACAGTTCTTCCATACTGTTTGCTCCTTACAAGGAGATAAAATAAGTGGCTGCACCAGTGATGCTTTCCCAAGTGGAAATGATGAAGAAAAAGAAAAGGACAGCAGCGTCTGTGCATTGATTCTAAATGTCCGCTTTGATTATCATCAGTTGGTATAATTGGTGTAAGCTTATTATTTATCATCTATTAGATCGCCATTCTCCTCTCGTAAATCCTTTTGTTTATTGGTTTTTTACTCCGAGAACTGCTGTGAGGACACGATATTTGGTTGCATTTCTTACGGTATAAAATATCACGCCTAGTTCATGAGAGGGACAACCTCGCCTACCAATAATTCGACATCTTAGATGACACCATGTCCGTTTTATAAGACATCTTAGATTATGTGCCCCAACGTCTCACTTGAGTACTGCAAAACGGTCCCTTGAAGAAATTGAAGAAAAAAAGGTTCTACGAAGTATTTAAATATGTGACAGCAATGGTATGATTCAAAAGATCTGATTCCATGTCCAAAATTGATCTCCTCAGTATATATATTAAGCCGTTCTGGATTGGATATCTGGAATTGGAAAAATATTTTTAGAAATAAGTTTTCTGGAATAAATGAATGAGAAAAATTTTTTCGATTCTGTGTAATGACTGAAAAATAAATTTTCAGAAAAAATTTTTCTAGTTTGATAATAACGAAACATATTCTAGATTTACATAGCACCTTTTACTAAAAAACTAAAATTTTCAAAACTGCGAGTTTAGCCCCTGTAGAATATTTGAAAACTAGATATTGGCTGCTGTAAAAAGTTTTCAAAAATTATTGTCTAGTGTGATCCATGACATTTTGGGGCCGTCTGCTCCTCCCCGGTCCCATGAACCCTCCCATTTTTTAGTAGGAAGTAGATTTTCCAAAATTTCAGAACCTTCTCACTTTCCAGTCGAAGAAAGATTTATGAATTGAAAGGGCGTCAACAAAAAATTCAGGTCATTTCTGACATTTTCTATAGGGTTTCACAGCGGGCTGCACAACAAGTCTAGCCACCTCGGGCTCGACTGGAACTTGCTTGTAAAAATTCGACTTGCATATAAACGAGTCATATAAGTTGGTTCGACTACATGTCATGAATGAGAGATTTTCTATTGTTAAGTTTTTCTTTAGGATATATTTGGATGCAGAATATGCGCATCTTGTCTTTGGATTTTCTGTTAAATAGTCATTTATAGTTGAATTAGCTAAAAAAACCAGTTAAAAGAGTTAAGCAAGTTAAGCTCAAACTTGACACTGTATCGTGTCAAGCTCAAACTTGACACTTTATCGTCGAGCTCGAGCCTGTTCTATGGAGCTGACTAAAGTTTATGAACCAGAAGTTCATATATTAGACTTCTTCTAGATTTTAGAGTATCGAATTGGGTCACAAACGGATGAGGCAGATTTGGACTGGTCAAGCGTCAAGTGATACCTTCAACATTATCATCCAAATCCTCTACATGAGCAAGTTTGGCCTTTTCATTTCCATGGAAACGCTTAATTTTATGCAGTACACATTCATTTTCGATCGATCGCATGGATTTCTCTCATTCAAACCTGAATCTAATTAACTGCGAACCAATTCAATTAGATTCATTTCAATTGTATCTTGGCAATTTCTAGTTTGGCATTTCGACCAATGAAAAATAATGGGGTTTGGGTTTTCGGAACCGAACAAATTTATCGACGTGGCAGTTTTTAAATATTTTTTTCTAATAATATATTATAAAGTCATTAAAATGTGTAAACTAAATAAATATGAAGACTAATTATGAACCGTCCGATCAATTTAATCGACTATTAAAAAAGTATCGTGTACAATTACTTTTTCATAAAAATGGGTGTGAACCATCAAAACCTAAGTTCAATGAGCCACTAAATAAATCAATCTACACACTCTTAATATTTACCTAAAAAATTTATGTAAGGACGCCCTTACGGAGACAACTTCCTCCATGTGGAAAAAACCGAACCATCAGGGGTTACTTTTTTCTAGCGCTTTCCTCACACAAAAAGGGGAATTCAACACAAATTATCCGTAAAAACTCCCGTATTTGAAGAGGAGAATGTATGTCACAAACATTCTTAAGGGGAAGAATGTTCCATGCACCAAATACGCCCTCGTAAGGATCCCCACAGTGATACTTTCCAGCGGAAGAATCTTAAGTGTTACACGCCTACGATAAATATCAACTCCATAATAATACAAAACTTATATTTTATGTATGCTTAGAGTAATCTCGTGACTACTCAAACATCCATGACATGGGCATGATGCCGAAACAGTAATTTCTTGCTAGTAGATCAGCTGTACCGCTAGTTCAATTTAATGCTCACATCTCAACAGCAAACCAGGGATAAACAGGAGTGCTACTTAAACAGAATTTAATAAGATTCACTTTTTCCAAATATTAACTATAAATAACAAAATTGTGCTCATGTTTGAACGTTTAGCTGCTTAAAGTAAAGACAAATGCGAACTTTTCAAACCTGAGCATTTATAATATCACTAAAATATTTGTGCCTTTCTGTCACCCTTTTCCCGAGACTGAAGCTGTAGAGTCCAGTTCTACATGGTCTGGTTGATATGGCCAAAACCTGTAGATTCTATACTTGGCTCCTACCAATCAAGCTCAATGAAGTTTATCAGCATCAGTCCCAATCAACTTACACCATTATGTCAGGTCATGGCAACGATGTTCGATTGCGTCCCCCGCAAGCCTCTCACATACTAACCTGGCTGGCTCACTTTACGCCTCTTCATCAACATTGTTCTTGTTCAGTATAATCATGAGTAGTTGGAGGAACTGACGCACTAAGTAATAGAAGCATCAGAAGACATGGATGATGGGTCGTAAGGAATGCAACGGCATTTACAAGTTCAGCTGCCTAAGTTTGCTTCTGTCCTGACCAAGTCGGGAAAATGCAGAAAATTGTTATCGTAGCCCCCTTGCACATTTACTTGACATGCCTCCATGCTGCCCTAATAATGTCATTGTCTACAAATGGCCGCAGATCCCACATGAAACAGTAGCTTTCTAGTGCCTCCGAGGGTGTAGAAAGATTCAATGATGAAACTATCTTCTCCTGAGCACCATCATTGTCACAACTACATCAATGGTTTACATTTTTCAGTTCTTTTTCCATTCAAGTGCTAGTGCAAGAACTCTAGGTTACCTGCATTACATAATCATCCTCCAACATGCCATACACAGCCTGCATCATCGTGGCACATTCTGAAACACTGGTATTCTGATGATATTGATTAATGTTTTCTGGTTCCTTCAATATGAGTACAGATCAAGTTATAGAAAAAAAAAGACATAAAGGTCATTTAAGGCAACATATGTTAAGAAAAGAATGTTAAGAGATTATTTCGCTGTGCTATATACAGAAATCAATCAGTCTCATTATGGACTTCTGACCGAAAACTTACAGCATATGTAAAAGAACAAGGAATTCTAGGAAAACAGCCAATATGGACAGAATATAGAACACAATCTTTAAAACAGTACAAGTAAACTTAGTGAGTTACACTGGTTATTTGTCCACATTCCCTCTTCAGATGAAAACTGAAAAACATAATCAAGTAGCTTCTTTCCAATAAGCAGCAGTAATTTGACCAGCACCCAGTAGTTTTACTTGCATCCAATTCCCAGCAGTAACTCGGTTGTAGTTTGAAGTTTGAACCAATGTTATCCGTAGCCGGTTCCCCTGTGGGTTGCTCATCCTCATCACTATCATCTATCACCTCATAGAGTTGAAAGCATTTACATTTATGTCCCTTCACCCATTTCTCTTCACAGTTGAAGCAGAGACCATGTTTAATCTGCTCCTCTCTCCTGCAAGGTGATATATTTGATGGGTGTATTGTTATGGCAAGCCGGTCTACTCTCCACCTTCTTGATGGTTTGAGAAGTCTTTACGAAATTTGCTTTGGGCTTTGACGTTTCTCCCGCTTTAAAAGACTTCTTTAGGGCGTATAGGCGACACGATACGTACCGTATAGGTTTAGAAAACCTATACGGTATGCTTACGATACGCTCGTGTATCATAAGCATATCGTTCGTATCGTACGATATGAGAAAACAATTATAAAGGGGCCCAACGGCGATATGAGAAAACAATTATAAAGGGGCCCAACGGCCCCTTTTTTGCGTCATGTTTTAAAGACCTACGCTCCTCTCTCTCTCTTTTCTTGTTTTTAAATACTGCAAGAGATGTGGGAGGGAGAAATTTTGCCCATTTTCATAAAAAATCACTAAGGATTCATCGATTTGGGAAAGTCTAGTAGCTGGTGAAAGAAGTTTTCTCGTAGTGGGAACAGTGGGAAGCTTGGAAAAAGAGGGTTTTTTGGTTTCTAACACCAAGAAGGTAAAAAATAACTCATTTTCACCGTTGAATCGTTCGTTTCTCTTATTTAGATCCTGCATGGTAGTGATGTACAATGGTGAATCCCAAAGATAGGTTAAAACTTACGTGCAATTTTTGTAAACAAATCATACCAGGAGAGATCTCTCGCTTTAAACACCATATAGCTGGTACACACAACGATGTGACTCAATGCACTGGCTCCCAAGAAAACCCATTGCCACCCTATGTCAAGCACCAATGTTTAGAGTTTATTAATGTCGTGAAAGAAAATATGATTGAAAAAGAAATGCATGAGGCAGATGTAGGATATGGGGACAAATATGAAGAAGAAGGAAGTGAATGTGAAGATGTTGAGCTCGAAGAAGAAGATGTTGGTGTCAGTTTGGGAACAGCAAAGGCATCATGCATAGAGGTGGTTCTTCAACTGCAACCAGAAAAAGAAGAGGTGCAAGTACAGTTTCACGAGGACGTGGCAGGAGTCAGTCGTACTATTGGAATTGGTGGTGGTAGAGTACCTACTATGAGGTCGAGAATTGGGTCTAGTTCGACAAAGAATTTTTTTTCCACTTATACTGTTGCTGGTTCTCAGCCTGACATAACTACAGCCATGTGTTCAAAGGATATTGTTGACGCAGGAGATGATACCATAGGAAGGTGGTTCTATGTCACATCCATTCCCTTTAATGCAACAAACTCTTTTCATTTTCAGCCTATAGCAGATGTGATTGCTTCTATAGACCGAGGGTATAAAATGCCCTTTTATCATAAATTGCGAGATAAAATTCTTAATAATGCAGTTAGAGATGTCAAGGCATATTGTGATAAATTGAAATTGAGTTGAAAAGACATAGGATGCAATGTAATGGCAGATGGATAGACAGACATCAAGAACAGAACATTGGTAAACTTCATTGTATATTGCCCCTTAGGTACAACGTTCTTAAAATCTATTGATTTGTCTGATACTCCTAAGACTGTTGATGTTTTGCGTGAGATTTTTTATGAAGTTATACAAGAAGTTTGGCCTCAGAATGTCATGCAATTTATCACTGGTAATGCAGCAAATTATAAAGCTGCAGGTGAAATGTTAGCAACACGATATAGAACATTTTATTGGAGTCAGTGTGCTGCTCACTGTTTAAATCTAATGCTTCAGGATCTTGGTGAAAAAGATGATATGAAGTAGACAGTTCAAAGATGCCAAGAAATCACGAAGTTTATTTATAATCATGCTTATATATTGAATTTGATGAGAAAAATCACAATGGGGTTGAATTGATTCAACCTGCACAAACACGGTTTGCTACAAATGTTTTAACTGTGCAGGGTATAGTCAAGCAAAGAAATCATCTCAGGCAAGATGTTTTCAAGTGATCATTGGGTTGCATATCCACATGCCTATAAAAGAAAGGCCACGACAGTTGTGGATACTATATTCAATGCTGACTTTGGGAATCATGTGTGAAGTTATTGAAGATTTGTGTACCTCTAATGAAAGTTCTCAGATTGGTTGACAATGAAGATAGACCTTCTATTGGATATTTATATGACGCTATGGACAGAGCAAACGAGGCCATTACAGATAATATGAAGGGAAAAAAGTTGTTCATGCCTATATGGAAGATTATAGATGAAAGTTGGTCTGGACAACTTCATCGCCCACTTCATACAACAGCATACTACCTAAATCTTGCTATTAGATATCTTCCCACTTTTAAGAAGGACAGAGAGGTCGAGTATGGCATGTTGGATTGTATTGAGATATTGGTAAGTGATTATAGGGAACAAAGTCGATCGACAAATATGTTACTTGTTATGGTAGCAAGGAGAGAGACATAGCAATTCGATGCAGGCCATCTTTGCGTCCAGGTATTAGAAAAAGGGACTTTATCTTATCTACTTTTTGGTTATTATTTTATTTGTTGTTTCTACCTTCTCATATATTTACTATTTCGTATTTACTTTCCATCTGTTATTAGGTTTGTGGTGGAGCAGGTTTGGGCTTGATTGCCCAGAATTAAAGAAGCTTGCAATTAGAATCCTCAGCCAAACATGCAGTGCAACTGGATGTGAAAGAAATTGAAGTGTATTTCAGCACATCAACAGTAAAAAGAAAAATAGGTTGGAACATAAAAGGTTGAATGACCTTGTTTACGTTCGTTATAATATGAAGTTGAGACAAAGGTAAATTAAATACATTTTTTATGCAAAATAGCCAATTCTAATATATATTTTAAATTTTAACAATTTGTTAATTTTTTCTCTTGTTACACTTCAGGCAAATAGAAGCAGCATCTACGAGGAAGCATCACACTTAATTTGATCCTATCAGCCTTGACCATTTTGATGTATTAGATTCTTGGGTTGAAAAGAAGAACCATATGCGATCCTTGATGAGAAGGATCTGGATTTGTTGAACATTGAAGGACCAGCAGAGATTTCAGAAGAAGGAGGCTGGAGAGTAATGAAATGTTGGTGACATTCCAACAGATGGGATAGAAGCAATTAATGAAGAAAATGAAGATGATGATGCAGATGATGAGGATTATCATTGAATAATGAAAGATGATAACTATAAGTTTTGAACTTATAAATTGTGATGTAATCTAAGTCCTAAGAGGCTAAGACTGATGCTTATTATGTTATTTTGAATCTCTGATTTCTTATTTTGGAATGTGTCAATTGTGTTGTTCATAACTTCATATACATGAATGTTCCTTTAAATACATTTTTCTTGATTTTTTGCTTATTTTTTCGGATTTTTTATGATTTTCTCTATTTTTTTCGGACTTTTTAATATTTTTTAAAAATTAAAAAATTAATTTTACGATACGCTACGCTACGTTTGCGATACGTTACGATATGGCGTATAGGTCGGCCTGACTGTTACGCGAAAGTATAAAATTAAACCCAAAAATGAAACTGGTTGAATGCACTTTATATATATATATATATACACACACACACACACACACACACACATATACATACATATATATATATATATACATATACATATATACACACACACACACACACACACACACACACATATATATATATATACATAGAGAGAGAGAGAGAGAGAGAGAGAGAGAGAGAGAGCTTTCATTGATGATAGCATACCTATACTCACTTGTGCACCAAGCAAAGATCAAAAAGTAACATGAACCCAATGCAAAGGAATGACCAAAAATTATACGCTTCATGAATACAGTGATGTTGAAGGAACTAGTCAATGATGTCGAGAAAAATTGAAAGTAACAAATCCATGGTAAGCATGGCGCATGCAAACAAAAATAGAGTGTGCAGCAGTAAGGCAGGGAGAAATAATGAAAATATACATCATCAACACCAAAACCAGTCACAAGTCAGGTCAAGAATCTGCTCTGCAGCATAGCATGTGAAAGGGCATGGTTGTGGCCATTTATATATTTATCCAAATTGAAGACAGATGCTTTATAGAAATCAACTATTAAGTGAACTCAGTAATGTTTTGTTCACCTGAGTAATTGTAGTTCATATTTTATCCACTATCCAATTGTGCCTGTGGGTGTCACAATCAGATTGCAGTAGTTTTCTATATTTAAAAATTACAACATAACCTTATAGAAGTTACATATCTTAAAACATCGACCTTTCTGCAAAGCTAGCAGGGTTGTAAACATAATTCCAAGCAATATCTGGCCTTACATGGATGCAGTACTTAGGCCCCTTATCAAGGTGATGCACCTGTGGCTTGGGTGTGCCAGTGGCAGAAAGGAGGAGGAGGATGAAGAGAAGGAGAAAGATGAAGAAGAAGAAGAAGAAGAAGAGGAGAAGGAGGACGTACTCACTGTCAGATGTAGTGGTGGCAGGGAGACAGTGGTAGCCACCACAGCGAAAGAGAGAGAGTTTCATCTTTTCTATTTTTACTTTTAAACCTTCATTTATTAGAATTTACAATAACTTCCTAAACTTTCTACACACACACATATAGATACATGTATAGAAGAGTATTATCATCACTCATGGTTGCTAATTTCAGTGTCTTCGACCTTCCATTTCCTTTATTCATTGTTCAATCAATTCAAAATGTGTCTGAATCATTCACTAACTCTATCTTACACCTTCACGCTAAAGCCACTAACCTTGAAGGTAACTATTAATCTGGACACCAGACCCAAATAAAAGATGTGTTCAAAATGTATCTGGAGAACGTTAAGATACAATTTTCAGGAACTTTTAGTGGCAAGGGATTTCTAGCGAGACTGCCTACAAGATTTATTTTTCTTACAAAAACAATGTAAACTATTGGAGAAGGAAAATAATAATAATAAATGCTTTCCCCTTGTATTATTGAAACAACTTACAAGGAAACCACACATCTGTTTAAATCTTTTCTGAAACAAGCCACACTACACAGTTGGATATACAAAGAACGCATCATCATGATCTTTCAGACAACCTGACTGATGCAATACTAAATTTTCACAACAAGCATGTAACAGCATCACATTTACCTCCTCCGCCCTAATTAATGGATAAACCAAACCATCATCCTGGAGCTCATCCATATAATGTGATAATTTCTCAATTTCCTCCTTAACTAACACAAGCACATTCTCCATGAGACACCCAAGTTCATCAAGAAGGGTCGTTGCTGAATGTAGGAAAAATAAACATTTTAGAGATAAAAATAATAGAACTAAACAAGAGCAACATATACACAAAAATCACAGCATATTAATCAAACAGCATGAGAGGCTGCATCATTACATCCATTCTAGTCCCCCTTCCATCTCTCTCTCTCTCTCTCTCTCGCTAACATATTAATCAAACAGCATATCAATATGGAAGATCCAACCCTGCGCTGTATCCAGCTCCTGTTTGGACACGAAGACTACAAATAGGACAACCAGTAGTATGGCACGTCAGAATATAAATCCCTGAAGATTCTTCAAGTATTGTTCTTTTCTTTCAGAAATATGGTGTGTTAAGGCTTTGACGTAGCCCATACAGATACCAAACTAATTAGGTTCAGGATTTGATAAAAAGGAGGTTGAATTAATGTTCAGAGCAAACTTGTAAGGTTTAGTTATTTTATGTAGTGAAATATGGTTTACAAAATTTTATACCAGATCCAGATCAGACCTGAGTCTCACATAAGAACTGGAAATTTTAAGTATAAGAACACTAGTATTATTTTCTTGGCCATGGACTACTCTGGTCCATGAAACCATTACAGAAGCACAAAATTATCCCTTCCATAAGGGATCTGGTAAGGCCCAAAGTTCATTATAAGGTACCTCAAAAGATGGACTCATGTCTCAACCCACCTGTTACATGGTCACAACATAGCATGCCAATGCAGATATTAGAGAGTCTAGATAAAGTGATATTTAACTTCTAACTCAGTTCACAAAGTGGAAAAGATCATTCAGGAAAAGTAAAAAGATCTGAGAGCTCACCCTTCACTATATGTTCATGGATTCCTTGCTGGCACATGTTCACTTTACATATTCACACATGATGACCCAGAAAAAAAAAATCAAGTCAACAATCTCAGTTAAGTACAAAGATGCAGGTATAAAATTTAAAAAAAAAAAATCAACCAAAAGCAAAAAATGAGTTGTTAAAGAAGCTATATTGTCAAAGTCTCACTTAGGCTCTCAAGTCTCAAGCTTGGCCGATTGACTAGGCTAGCTGGTTGTAGTCCATTTGCCATTTTAAAATGCCTAGAACTTCACCTAGGATGCTTAGGCTCACTTAGGTGCTAAATAGCCTAGGTTTTTAGTTGACAACCTAAACATTTACTTTTTCCACTCATTCTTTTGTTCATATTTTGAGACAGAATTTTTTCTTCTGGTTTTTGCAGTTTTTTACTATTTTGTTATTGCATGTGATTTTGCATTGAAAGTGTGTGTCTATGCATTCACATGTGTGCATGTGCACTTATAATTATAGTTACAGACCTACAATTCATATTTAAGTATCCAACTTGCATATATGTATTTCCTCCTTAACATTTTTTCTTGTTTATTAGAATTATAATTGGGACAATTTTACAGCAAGCAATGTGAACACGAACTATTATTACATTGAGGATTTCTGTTCTCTCTTTTTTCCAGTTTTAGGCTTTATTTTGGGATTTTAGTTTTAGAAATTAGAATTAGGGATTTAGCGGTAAGCATTTTCATGCTCTTCAACATCGGAAAGCATTTACATTTATTTGTAAGCTTATTTACACTATATAACTTGTAAGCATTAGTTGTTCAACTTCATTAAATTTGATCTTTTAAACTTTTAATTATGCTTGTCATCATGTTGTGAAATGTTTAATGTGTTTGTCCTATTGTGCATTTAATTGTTTTATTATTGTCAGGTGATAGTTATAAGTTCTTCATCGAGAACCTCATCACTTTTCTTATTAGTTTTAATAATTAATATTGTACTTAATGCACCTAGTCTGGACTAGACTCTAGGCTCATCTAACTGCCGAGGCAGCACTTGATGCTTTTAATGACATAGTTGAATCATTTTTTACTATTCCAACAATCTTTATGTGACTGCACATAACTGTGTATGTGTATATACGTGTGACTATCTAGCAAAATTTAGTGTTGTATTTTATTAGTTTCTACATTTTCCTTTTGTACCGCTTAAAGCCTTAAAGTGCCTAATCTAGCATAGATGCACTTAAGCCGTAAGCAGTATTCATTGCCTAGGCTCCACGTAACGTTTTCAATAACATAATGAAGCAGCAAACTGCTGCCAAAACGGAAGGTTTTCCCAGTTCAACCACAAACAGAATCTGAGGTATAAAGCCCTTATTGTTAACAATGAAATGATAGGTAAGAGTCTAAGACATTCTTATAATTATAAATTCTGGAATGATTAGCAGCCCTAGTTGCAGGAAAAAAAGAATACAGACAAGACATTTCAAGTTAAATGAAGTGATATGTTATCAGCAACGACAACATTGTAAAGTGGACACTATTATTAGCTAACGAAGGGGAAAAGGCCAACAGCATTGGCCACATTTTGGATGGCCTCAACCTGGTAAAATTTTTAGGCCTCATTTGTTTCCGATGGTCAACCAAATAAGCCTGTGTTTTCTCCATTTGACTGAAAGTGTTAACAAACACCAGGCATCTGTTTACTGTTCTCCTATTTTATCTTTCTTTCTTCCAGGAACATGTCCGCCATCTTTCCAAGGAAGGCTACATATTCTTCCTTAGTGCTTCCATATCATGTTAACCTATCCAGTTGAGCCTTTCTGCTGCGAGAATGCAACTGACTTGCCATGAAACAAATACAAGGCTTACCATTCTGACCATCTTTGTTGCATCGAATAGAGCACCATTTCTCATTTTCTCACACCATGAGACAAACAACCTTCGAAAGTTTGACATCAAGCGTGAATCATGGCACTGCCCATTTTCATGGATTAATTTCTTTTCCAATAAGACATTTTTCTTTAATATGCCTGAAATAAATGGACCACTGAGTTGCCAGAACACCAAGAACTGCACACTGTCCTTCACAATTCAGTTCTATCTGCTTGGCGACATTCACAAGTATGTCCTACCAGATGAGTAGAACCCCCTTGGGTGAAGATGGGCAGCTTAACTAATATATGATGATGGATTTACTATTTTTCTGCAGAATGGTCGCAGAATGCTTTATAATGTAGATGTACTTGAACACAATTGAGATAAAAGTAGATCAAGAATACAATGTCATTTCTTACACTTGTTTATGTTGTCTATGTCTGTGTGTTGATGCCTGCATCCTGCTTCAATGTATGACCTCATCCATCCGCTATTATTTGCTTCCATAATCTCTTTGATGACAGTAGTCTTCATCTGTAAGGGAGGCCGCCGAAATAACTCTGTTATAATAGTAACATTATATTCAATAATGATTATAGATGATGACAGGTGTGCAGGTTCCAGAATTACCCCTAAACATAAAACGGCAGTCACATATGAAAAACTATGGATGCCAATAGAAAATGCCTGACTAATAAAGAGAAGCTATACAGATACTGGAGGGACTTGGCATGCTAGGAGTGGGAGTCAAACCATTCTCATACTTCTGTAGGCCTGTTTCAAGTTGGAGAGACTTTGGCACCCATAAAGCCAAAGCAGATCTATCACAAATCAGCTTGGCCAAAGCTCAGGTACCCGAATTTGACAAGGGGAACAAACGCTCATTTCCAGAAAGGATGCCTTAAATTTTAGTGCCTAGAAGGCAACAAATTTAGACATAAGTGCATTTAAATATGAGGAAAGATCTATGTCACATGGGTACGGGTACGGGTGCCGGTACTGGTACGAATACGGACCATTTTCAAAAAACTTGGGTACGGGGGTACGGCCGTACACACACACATATATATGTCAAAAAATGCAGAAAAATAACATATTTGCACATATCTATATCAAAAATTACACAATCAGAATAACATATTGTCATATTCATAAATACATTCTCACCAATATCAAATGGATTTCTTCTCAATCAGTATAGAACATGCAATACAGAATAATGAATATGCAGTCTATGCAGAATAAGTGAATAATTGATTCAGTATATGACGTGGGAAGGCATGCATCCAAAGAATAGATCATTGTTGGACAAGGCATACCAAAATACGAATATGATGTGATAAAGCTTGGAGTTCTTTTCAATTTATCAAAGGACATGCTCAAAAGACATCGGACTTGGGTTCATCAGCAGATTGGGATGAACCCAACGAAAAACAGAAAACAACTACGCAAAGAAGATGGACTCATTGAGAATCAACTACGCAAACAGAAAACAAGAGATAATAGTGAAAGAACAGAAACAATACAACGCCCAACGGTCGTCGCCGGAGGTGAAGGCAGGGGCAAAACCGATGAAAATGAACTAAAACATGATAAAAACAAAAATATACCGCCGTCGTTCGCCTCCTGCCGTCGCCGTTCGCCTCCTACCGTCGCCGATCAGTCGCCGTTCAACTGTCTTCGCCTTTCGTCGCCGGTCGCCGGCCGTCGCACGATGAGAGGAAACGAAACCCGTCGCTGTTCGCCTCCTACCGTCGCCGATCACCATCGCCGTTCAATTGCCTTCGCCTTCACCGTCGCCGTTCGCCTCCTACCGTCATCGGCCGTCGCACGATGAGAGGAAACGAAACCCTTAAAACGAAAACATGTTTTAAGGATTTCAAGCTTTTTTTTAAACGTTATAATCATTTAAAACTTTAAAATCTAAAAATCGTTAAAATAAAAAAAAGACGCATTTGGACTCGGTCAAAGTTGACCGTACCCAAAAAAGGTCAAAAATGACCTCCGGTACGGTCAACGCACAAAAAAGGCGTACCCAACCCCGTACCCGTGTCGTACCGGTACCATACGGGTACTCCTCCTTTGGAGGAGCACCCGTGTGACATAGGGAAAGATATAACGAGAAGAATAGTAAACCAGACCGAGGGAACCACATGGCATAAGAGTATATTGACATCACATGATAATGATAGTATATTGATATTTTTCTTTTGCTACAAAAAATTAATTTGTATGGATTTAGGGGCTTAGACCTTAAACTTGGAGGTCAAGCATTATTTACCAAGGGCATAATTTGCATAATCTGGTAAGGGCTGCCATGGTAAATTTGCCAGTCATCATAGAGAAAAGAACAGTACTACGTACTAGTTGTATTCTTGTAACATCCACACACATCCAAGGGCTTTAAAATAAAAACTACAAAGTGCCATCAAACATGTGCAAAATATATAAAAATGAACATACACTTTAAAAAAGTATTATTTCTGTTGGTTCTAAAATAGTGGAAAATATAATTCATAATTGGGTAAAGAGAAGATATTGACCTTTATCAAAAAGCAATGACATCATACACAAAGATGCAGCATGAAAACGATTTCAAAATGCAATCTAATAACCATGAATCTAGTGGATGTAACTCACTAACATTCATAAAAGATATTTAAAGGCTTAAAAAGTTACTAGTCAAACAGCATTTCTGGAACCCACCAAGTGCAATTCTTAAGGGAGAAAGTATACAGAGAGGAAAGTTAACGCAAAAAATAATGAAATGCTGACCTAGTTCCGATTTATAGGTTGAAAGAAATCGACCACCAACATTTACCAACTCTTCAAACTCAGCAACCCTGTCATACGTACATATTACAACAAACCATGTATATAAAACAGGTGATTATTTGATTAACAAGAATGCCTGAATGTGAAGCCAAAAAAATTTAAATCAACAGTATTGCTGTGATTTTTGCTTGATCAAGAGATTAAGAAAGTCCATTAAATTCAAAGAATCCAAGACGTAAGGACATATACTTCTCAAAAGGTTCCATGGTTTAACACATTGTCACATATATCATTCCTGGGTTTTCATCAGTGAGAATTTTCTTGTGTACTAATTGGGAAGTTTTTTTTCTTGGAAAATTCTTGGGAATGCAAAAATTAGAAAATATTTAAAAAATATAAACATTATGAAATTTTGATTTTTCTATTACTTTCTTTACAAAAACATCAATACTATTAAAATGTTAAAATAAACCTTAGAAATTGTTAAATAAGTTAAGAAAATATTTTTTGTGGAACAACAGAAAAAAACGGATTTATTTTGGCATTTTGTCCAAATGATCATGTTTTTTCCTTTTCAAATTTTCCTTTATTTACCAATTTTTTCCATTTTTTGGGAAAAAATTCAGATGTTTGTCAAAATGGTAACTAACATGGTCATAAACATCAAGAACTTCATTACCCATTGAAATTGAAAATGATGAAATGACATTATTACTGGATTCAGGTTTTCATGAGTCTTCAAAAGCCAAAATGTAATGGTGGAAGAAAAAGGAACTGTCGAATCTTAAAGTAAAAATAGAAATTAGAGAATTTATTTATCAGTTCCTATTTCCTTAAAAATTTTAAGGAGGATCAAAGAGAGGGCCCGTGAAGGACCACATATATGGATTAACTATTTTTTAATAACAATACACACACAAGTGAATCCGATAAAACATGGTTTATTATCTACAACAATAACTTCATATCAACAAAAATAACAATGTGTGCTATATGGATATCCTGAGAGGACACAGCATACACAGTTTTTGTACTTTATCAATCTGTATAGAGTTGGCCATTTTCCTTCTATTCTTTCACCTGCCCCAGCCTGCTTCCTTCTTTCTTTTTATTTTTTTAACTTCCCCTCTTCTCTCTTCTTCTTATTGCTTGACAAATACCTTACTCATTATCTCTTTACCTTTCTCTTTGTCTTCCTTTTCCTCTTTTGCTTTCTTCTTTCCCTCTTCCTTTTCATCCATTCTTTTTTCTTATTTTTATTTTTTTAACTGGTGTACTTTTGAAATTGCAGTAACTAATCTTCTTTCCAAATTAGGCATGTTTAATTTTTGTGAGGGTAAAGATTATCGAGATTGTATTTCTACTATTCTGCAATGCTGTATCGCCAAGAAAGCATTGTCAAAGAGGCAAACCTTTTCTTATGATACATATCACCTCAATATTTGAAATTTACGATGTTAAATTCAAAAAACGACAGAAAACTGGTAATGCAAGAGCATTCTTTACCTTGTCATGAAATCTAGAAAGATATTGTAAGCCTTCTCGCTAAAACCAATTAACACCTTATAGTCTTTACAGTCCATGCCACTGATACTACCAAAAAAAGACCACAAGAAACGGTATAGTAAACAGAATAATTCAGAATTAACAAAGAAAGTGGGAACCACTAATATTCCTTTCTATTTTTCCCTTTTGTGTCTCATATAAAAGCTGTCAACTCATAATATGTGGGCTTCCTAACTGCTCTTACATTTTATTTGTTGTTCTTTTCCACTATCAAAGTCAAACTTATATTTTAAAGCAGCTCCTGAGTCTCAGTTATATAGCTGGCAACTCAAGAACTCAGACTAAAACCACTACAGGACCAACTTGGAATTAACCTTCTATGTAGTCAACATCTTTAGGTTGGCCTGGTCAGTGAACCTCCAAAAATGGATTAGGTGGTGGCATGGTGCTAGGCAGGCCAAAAACAGTATAAGGAAGAAAAGAAGAGCAGGAGAAAGAGCAGGAGGAGGAGGAGGAGAAGGAGGAGGAGGAGGAGGAAGAAGAAGAAGAAGAAGAAGAAGAAGAAGAAGAAGAAGAAGAAGCGGATGTTTGATTGTTTAAAAAAAAATTTGAAGAACTTTGCTGGAAAAGTTTCACCAGGTTGAGGATAGGGATAGAAAAGGTTATCCAGCATAAACACCTTTTCAGTGTTTGAAAGGGATACAAAATTTTCTTGAATTTGTTTTCAAGTGTTTCACTGGTGAGGATCAATACGCTGGAACTCAAAAACTTACCTTTGAGCTTTATGCCCGTCCCCAGACATCAGTAGGCCCTGCTTCCATAATGAAATTAAAAAACAGAGCTCAGTTACAAGTTACAACTAGCGGCAACTCACAAATAATAAATTCAATCAGCAACCTTCACAAAAAAGTATAACCACAAAACTATTTTCTTTCCTGAGGGACAAATTTGTGGAAATGGCAACTATCGAACCAGAAATCTAACCATAAGGAAATGGCAACTATCAAAACAGAAATTTAACCATAAGGAAACTATCTCCTAGCGCAGGAATTCTATCTCATTCAACTGAAAGGGAGATACTTCAATAATGAGCCCTAATGACTCAATGAGTAGATTCATAGTTTAACTCACATAATTCAATCAAGATTTGCATAACCAAACATATAAGAGCAGACCACACAAAACCATCACAATTCAACCTATTTAATTTGTAAATTAGGCTAAACTTGGTTCCTTCTGGTTTCTTGTTGATTTCTTACTTTCCTTTTATCACTTTCTTCCTTATACAATTGTACTTGCTTTAGGCTTATTCTTGAGCTTCTTTTTTGTGAATCTGCATTTATACATATTTTTTCTCATTGTTCGCTCTATCGCCATTTGCCTCAAGAGAGAGTTGCACTACAGTTGAGGTTCCACACTTGAAGAATTCACGCCTTCGTGGAATTTTGCAACTAGTGACCATCTTATATTCAATCCACTCCCCCCTAAGTAATCAACATGGAGCAATAAGAGGACTTGCTCTTCACCCCTTGTAGGCTCTGTCCCTTGCAGACTTTTCTTATCTGGTCACCACCCATAGGCAGCCCTCGTGGCCAATCACGACAAAGACTTGCTGATAATGGTATTCAAAAAATTAATATTCCGATAAATTTCTTTCTCATTACAACTGCTTGCCTTCAAATGAAAGCAACCTTGATTAAAGTTCGGTCTCAATTCTTAAATATCTAGTTCTTAACAAGTCAATCTCCATGGTATGACATAATTTGTCATTTTTAATCATATTTCTAACCAAACTTGTAATCCTAATTTGATTCTTTCATCAGGCAACTCAAACATACATGATACAATGAAGTAGTCATAAAAGACAATTTAAGCAACTTCAATTCGCTATGAGAACCTAAACTTGAATGAATTTGTTTAGCATATAAGTAAACAAATCAAGGTCAAGCAAGAGGTCAATTGTGTTCAATCTACTATATTTATCTATTTTCATGATCCATCCACCAAACAATTAAATAACTCATAGACAAACATTGAAATCAGCTGTGCTAACAATCTATTGCATGTTTGAATGTAACCTTCAACAAACTAAACAAACAAGAATACATACTTTAATTGCACTATACTAAAAATCTGCTCACCAAGAACGGAAAGCTCTATTTAGTATGATCTCCAGCATGTCCTTGGGGGGTGGCTTTGTGTGCCAGCCCTCCTAGTTATGGTTCAATAATATGATTAATTATAAAACTTAATAAGAGGTCTTAACCTAATCCTACAACACCTACAATAATCCCACCCTTTTCAAATCCCATTATGTTGCCATAACTTCCTTAAGTCATCCCTCGATAACCAATTAAGACTCTAATTATTATCAACACCCAAAAACACCAACCGTACATGTCTCATACCTCCCTATAATTATGGAAATGTAGTCAAATCCTCAATTGTCCGAACTCTCCAAATTCAGCCCATACACCAATATAAAAGCTTATTTCATTTCAACTTAATGCAAGAACCAGGCCTAATCAAGTGACATTTAAATAGTTTTTCCTATTTGCATTTAAATATCAGCTTCAACTAGGGGCCAAGAGGGGACCGTATGCATCACAGCCCTCTTGTGAGTCCAAGAAAATATGCTTTCTAAAAACATGCTGAAATTGAATCCACACTCAGTTCACTCAATTTCTCTTCATATTGAAACCTGAGGAAACCCCCAAAATTTACCCAACGTAAGTACCCATGAAGCAAACCTGGACCAAGAGAAAGCCACTACATCATAAAACTCATGCCATCAATTGTTAAAGCTGGAATTCCTTAATTCAGATGGGCAAGCTAATCGTCCAAACCATTAATCCAAAAGAAAATTAACAATTAAAAGAGAAAATTGAAAATCTCAAACGATTTTACCATTGGTGTTAGTGCCCTTCTTCTTCCTTGTGTTCCTCTCTCTCTCTCTCTCCCCTCTTCTCTTTCTTCCTCCTTCTTCCTCTCTCGTGCTCCCTTTCTCACTCTTTCATTCTCTCTCTCTCTCCCTCTCTCTGACTCTTGTTCTCTCCCTCGCACTCTTTTCCTCATTCTCGCTTAACTCCTCCTCTATTCACCCGAATGAGGAAGAAGAGAGGCAGTAGGGATCCCCATAGTTTTAAAAACTTCCCAAATAGCCCATCTTTAAAGAACGCAGGCGTAACAAATAAAGCCTCACCTGGATCAGCTGCACGTTGTAGGGGAACTTTTTTTTTTTGCCGGAAAAGTTGGTGGCCGCCGGAGAATGAGTTTCCCTGCATGGAGAGGGAGAGCTCGCAGGTTGTCCACTGCGAAAATTAAAATGGAGAAGGCAGGATGGAATAATTGGGGTCCCCTTCCCCCACAAAAACTTTTGGAAAAATCACATAAACTCGTTGGCTTATGTAAAAATAACGATTCACTAAAAGTAAACGAATGAAAAGAACCCCTTAATAACAAAGACACATTAGGTTTATATAAAAATAACAAAAAATAATTTTAAAAATAAAATATCGAAGAACCCCTTACTAACTAAGAAACATTAGGTTTATATAAAAATAACAAATAATTTTAGTTATAATGTGTCATAACTCATAACATTGTAACACTATTATAGTGTTATACATTATAACACTATAGTATTATAGTATTATAATGTTATAACACTACAATATTATTAGTGTTAGAACACTATAATAATACTATAACACTATAGTTTATATAACACTATATTATTAAAACATTATAGTGTTATAACGTATAACATAGTGCTATGACATTATAATACTATAATTAAAATTATTTGTTATTTTTATATAAACCTAATGTTTTTTCGTTAGCAAGCGGTTCTTCAATATTGTCTTTTTAAAATTATTTTTGTTATTTTCACATAAACCTAATGTGTCTTTGTTAGTAAGTGGTTCTTTTCATTCGTTTACTTTTAGTGAATCGTTATTTTTATAGATGCCAACGGGTTTCTTGATTTTTTTAAAAGTTTTCGTAAGGGAATGGGACCCCGGCTATTCCACCCTACCTTCTCCAAAGGTTCCAAAAATTTTCATTATAGCGTTATAACACTATAGTGTTATAGTGTTATAACACATTGTAACATTATAACACTATATAGTGTTATAATATTATAGTGCTATAACATAACACTAAAACACTATAGGGTTATAGTGTTATAATACTATAACAATATTGTTATGACACTATAGCACTAAAACACTATAGTGTTATAGTGTTATAACAGATGCAGTTATGTGTTATAATATTATAACACCATAGTGTCATAATATTGTGTTATCACGATAGTGTTATAACACTATTGTTATAATACTATAGTGTTATGATATTATAACACTACATGTTATAATAGTGTAATACATTAATGTTGTAGTATTGTAACATGTTATAACACTACAGGTTATAACATTATTATTATAATTTATAACAGTACAAGTTATAACACTTGTTATAACACTACAGTATATACTAACACTACAATATATACATATTACATGTATTACAGTAACAGTACAATACTAACTTGTATATATTGTATATACATGTTATTGCAATATATACTAAGATGTATATATTGTATAAACATGTTATAACAACATATATTAACATGTATATATTGTATGTACATATTATATATTGTGATTGTAACATGTTATTGTTATATATTAAAACTTCCTTAAGATGTTTAGATGATCATACAAAACTTGAGGGAAGGAGAAAAACTCATTTCACTGTCAATTGAAAAATTGTTCACCGTACATTTAGTGTTCCATAAGAAAAAATTTCTGGCTTTGTCCCTGAGTTAGAGTTAGAGAGAGAAAGAGAGAGAGAGAGAGAGAGAGATCACTTCGCTCAACAAGTCGCCTCTTAGAAAATTCTCTTCAACTTAATACGAAAGGGCACTCCCTCTCCTTGTCTTGGCTTTATGTGTAAATAACGCAGCATATGTGTGACCAAATTATGAATTTTATTTAATGAGGAACCTTATTTTGATTAATAAAAGTTTGTTTTAAAATAGAGATATATTTCAAATGATAAAATTATTATATCAAGGCAGTTATGTTGCAATTTCGAAGTTATTAAACACATGTACAAAATGAAATACAATCTTCCGAATTATATCAACCATCAAATGACAATCACCATGCCACGGCAATCAAAATACCATCTTCCAAATTATGTCAACCATGAAATGGCGATCAACATGCATGGCCAAAGAAAGCTAGTTATCTTCGTTTAACATGTCCTATTACATTTCACTAAGGTCGTGTTTGTTTCACCGCGGAACTCAGATCCACCGTGATCTCAGATTCATGAATTTAAGATCCAACCACCCCCAAACCCCTCATATGACCTTAAATCGATGGTTTTTAACATGTTGAGATCCTCAATTCTCCCAAAATGCACCTTTTTATGCAGCCTCAAATCTTGAATCCAAGGCTATCAAACACAACCTATGATTTAATTGGTAATAATATATATCTCTTTTAGGGCCGTTTGATGGATTGGAAAAAAGTTTCTGGAAATAAGTTTCCTGAAATAAAGGAATAGGAAAGATCTTTTTCATTCTCATTTTGTTGTGTGTGTGATGACTTAGAAACAAATTTCCAGAAAAATTGTTTCTTAGTTTGATAATAAAGAAACAAGTTTCAGGAAACTTGTTTCTTAGTTTGGTGACATTTGGAAACCTGTCTACCACATACACAAAACCGGGGCAGCTCGTCTTATAGATACGCCGAAAGCCATCTAAACACGACGTCAAAGAAGAAAAGGAAGACGAGATAGGCAAAAAAATGCCCGAGAAAATACATTCAGCACTACTTATCAAAAGATACCTATTTTTAAATCCTTATCATGTATATATCCATCATCTTTTGAAGACTCGTAATAGGATCATAAGATCTTCAATATGATTGTTAAAAGATATTTTCCTGAAACAACATACATATTGTCTGTTCGTATTTGTGAAACAACATACATTCTTCAATATGATTTGCAAATAACTCGATGTGCAGGATATGCAATTAGCAGGATAATTTGTATGAAGAAGAAAGCAGCTATCTGTGTGAAGAAGAGACTACTCCTGTTAGTGTTATGGCTTTCATTCTCGCATGCACATTGATGACAAAATCGAGCAGAAAAACAGCGATACAGATGAATTCTTGCAAAACCATAATTACAGTATACACAACAGAAAAGAATTATACTCGACTGATATTACAGAATAACGAACATGCATAATTTAATAGAAAGGCAATAAAAATGAAGCCTCCTGCTTGCTGAACCCTTCCTGAGCAGCATGCAGCCTCAGAAGATACTGGACAGGGTTCTCTTCCCTGGTCAACAGATCAACAAAATGTTGAGAATATCTGCCAATTCTCAATTTCTGGCTTCTCCTAACCTCTCCTTCTGTAGGTTGCAGATCACCTGCTAGTAGATTCAGCAAGGTTGATTTTCCAGCTCCATTGGGCCCAACAATTTCCACCCTTGTACCCATGTCAACGCCCACATCAACATTGTTCGATTGTTTGAAGAGAAAACGTAATAAAACAGAAAGCGGAACGAAATTAATGCAACAACAGGTCAAAGATAGGAACAGGTCAAAGATAGGGAAACAAGCAAGTTCCCAACAGAGTTTTTCCCTTTTTGTTCAAACGAAAGGGAGGAATACGACAACAGAAGTACAAGAGAAGAGAAAAGCACTGTTGGCGAAAACGAATGAAACTACGTAGATAAAACATACAGGCATCAAAGAAGCAGGAAACCCATCGTCAAGATCACAGGCTGGAGAGCACATGCATCCCATAAATCGACACCAATGAAAAATGAAACTGGGGAAAATGAAAGAACACTCCGTAGACAAAGCGAGATTTGGGCGCTTCCTTTTAAGGGTAACGCTCTTGTAGTTCTTCACAGATGAAAATGGTATGAATCGGACCCGATAATAATTCTGACGCAGAAAAGAAAACATAGGAATACAGAAACTTGAAGAGAAAAAAGAAAGCCAGGGACAACCAGTGAAGAGAACAACAAAGAAGGGAAAGGAGAGAACAAAGGAAAGGAAGGACGCAGGTTAGGGTTTTACCTCTATTGCCGCGGGCCGAGACGTCCGGGGGAGAGAAGAGGAAGGCAGAGGAAGGGGGAGACGAAGAGAAACCCTCTCCCGCTACTCCAGAATCCTGCCGCCCCTTCTTTCTTCCTCTCGCAACAAGACGGAGAAGGAGAAGGAAGCCAGCGGGCATTTTTTCTTCTCCGAAAAAATTTTTCCACCTCCGAGGGTGGAAAGATATTTCCGGAAAAATAATTCCGGAAATCAACTCAACGGGCATTTTTTTCACTCGCTTGTTTGATGGGATGATGGGGAGGACAAATTAAAATTTGAATTTTTTTTCTAGAACTGCAGTGTAATTGCGAAGCTATGAATTTTTCTTGACGCGACCCAAATTATAGTATCAAAATTTTAGTTGAAATATAAATTTTTATATAGAATAAATATTTTTTTTAAATTTACATGGAAGTTTTTAAAAAATATTTATTTTAAGGAGGCTGGGGCCTGCCAGCCCCCTGGCTCGGCTTTTGATTGGGAGGAGTCTGGATCTTCAAAACTCTATTTAAGAAATGTCAAATCAGGCCTTTTGAGTTTAAAGACAAAAATATCTAACTATTATTTGTGTCATATATATATATATTTAAAAACCTGTCACTAAAAACATTATAAACCGTTGTATGTTCATGGTACGAATTATTTTTCTAGGGACTGTGATGCCAAAGTGTAGGAATTGTTTGAAGATAAAAATATCTAACTATTATTTGTGTCATATATTGTTGGAAGTGAAATGTGCTTTAGGAAGGTAAAGGGTGCTTCATTCACGTTTATCAAAAGAACATTGCCTTCCCTTCTTTAATTTTGGCCATTTTAGTTGGAGCTGGCGATCACTGATCATATAAAAGATTTGTTCGTGCATTAGGTCACTTAGAAAGTGAAGTTCTTTTCTCTTATATATATAAATATTGTCCCTGTCTCTGTTTATGTTTCAGATTAAAACAAATTACTACAATTCGTCCTCATCAGTCGACATTTTTCACAAATCTTATGAACAGGATCTCTTATTTTCATATTTGTTGTTCCTTAATTCTAAATCTACTCTTTCAAAGAAAATAATGTTTCAGCCTCAACATTTACTAAGGAACACCTTGTTTCTGTTACAACATGCTGTAAAAAATTGATGTGATTTAGAATTGAGCAAATATATAGATTGGCTGCCTCCATTAGCGAGCGTCAAGGGAAAATTTGATTGATGTTTGGTTGATGTTAAATTTTGCACGGCTGAAATTTTACCTAATGCCAATTTTTTGTAAGCAAAAAAAAAATTTATAAGACATCTTAAACGATGTGCCCTAACGTCTCACTTGAGTATTGCAAAACGGTCCCCTTGAAGAAATTGAAAACGGGTTCTACAAAGTATTTAAATGCAAATTTATGAGATTATATGAATATTGAATAAGTGTGACAGCAATGGTATGATTCAGAAGATCTGATTCCATCTCCAAATTCAGCTCCTCGGTAGATATTAAGCACTTCTTTCTTTTCTTTCAAGGTCGACGACCTCTTTTTCGTATTATTTTGAAGCTTAGGCAACAGAAAACCTTAGTTGGCAAACTGACCGAATTGGCTCGGGGATTGCCCGAGTCAGCTTGGATTGCTAAAAAATTTGGTAACGAGTAAAGGTTGGTCCGACTTGGTTCGATTCAGCCCAACTTGCTCTAACTCATTTGATTCAGCTGCAGTGATTTACATTATAGTTATTTTAAAACTTGATCGAGTCGACAAGTCAACTCATTGACCCAATGACCCCGATCATCTGCCGTCTGAGTCATGAGTTTACCGACTATGCATAAAATAAATTCAACTAGGCCAATAATAGACAAAAAATCTCCTGAACCAAGAGAGAGGGAGAAGAAAAAAATCTCCTAAAATGCATTGAAAAAGCGTTCTCCCAAAGCACCAAAAATGTTGGCAGGTGTTCTGGAATATAAGCGGCAATCAAACATCCTCTTTTATTGTACCCAGGGCGAGGGCTTTTTATCTTCTGTTTTGCAGTTTTTTTTTTTTTTTTTGTTTAAGGAAATTTTCATCTTTAAAAGACAATTTACTTCTTCAAACTTTGCAAAGGACACTTTTTTTTTCCCATTTTTATAGTTCTCGGGCACTTTGATCTTTTGGCCTCTAAGATTGAGTTGAATCTGCAGTGCCCACATATTCAATCTGCTTTCCCTCTTTGATTTAGTTAAAACAAGCAATTCTCTTTTCCCGTCTTGTTCCAAAAATGGGGCCGGGGCTCTTGCAAAGAATACAAAGAACTGCTCTCTCTAAGTTGATATTCTCCGTCAAGAATGATTGCACTTGGATTGTTGGTTTGGAGATGTCAACATATCTGATTTGGATTAGATCAGGCATCTAATAGAACCGTTTAAAAAAAATCAAATCTAAAAAAAGTAAAATCAAATTAAAAAATTGGATCGAATTCAGATACTCGGATCAGATTTAGACCATATATTTAGTTTTAAACAAAATATAGTACATCCAACACCCTTATGTTTTGATAATTGGCCAATTTTAGTTCATAATTCGGATTCCGATTTGCATGTGAATGTGAAAAATTGGATGTGGATCATATTCGAATTGTGAAATTAAAATTTAGATTTAGATTCATAAAAGACTTTTCTTTGTTTGTGTTTGAATCTGAATATGGATATAGTAAAAAATATATGTGATTGGAATCCGATCTATTGACATCCTCCACGGTATCTTAAATTTATTAGGTTGCTTTTCTGTTCAGTCCTCTCTCGATTTTGAAAAAAAAATAAACATTCATTTTCTACAAGAATAAAACTTTTATCCAAATTATTTTTTGCTGCAACACTTTGGTAGGAGCGTGGTGGGCTACGTCACCAGGGTGCGACAACCCTGGTGACGCACCTGCATCAACGTGAAGTGGGTGTGGATTAAGGTCCGGGTGTTTCCCAAATTCACACCCAACCCACACCACGTTAATTTGAGTTTATTTTTTTGGTTTTTTTAATAAATTTATATAATAATAATAAATTAATAATAATAAAAAATATTCTTACCGCACCGCCATACCTAAATTTTTATTTTTTGAGATGTACCGTGCCAGCACCCGCATCTGCATCTGCACCCCACCCGGCATCTTGGTGACATGGGTGGCCGGGAAAGATAAAAGCGGGTCAACATCTAAAGTGATACAAAAGGGAGAGAGGAAGAGATATCTGTGGGACAAGAAGGCAGGATCCGACAGCAAACTGGGTGAGCCACATTCTTCGCGTATGCACACAAGAACTGGTTGCCTGACCCGACGATTCAGAATCTATAAACCATCACAGAGCAAAGAAATTTTGATTGAAATAGGATTATTCAAAGGCAGCGAATTCGGATGAGTGGCTCGGCTTTCTTGAAAACTATGGCTGAAAGTAGGCAGGCAACTTGCGAAGCCATGAATTTTTCTTGAAGTGATCCAAATTATAGTTTCAAAATTTTAGTTGAAATAGAAATTTTTATATAGGATAAATTTTTCTAGTTTGCTTATAAAGGATAGGAACTGATGAAGTAAACATAGCATCTCTTTACGTACCTTCTCTTGTATGGACAGAACGGAGATGGATTTGTGATTGGAGAAGGAGCTGGTGTTTTGCTGTTGGAAGAACTAGGACATGCCAAGGTTCACAATTTGTTTCTATTGTTTCATATTTTTGACCAACTCTTTGTTTACTCTAGTCTATTCTCTGGAACCAACAGCAAAGAGGAGCTCACATATATGCAGAATTTCTTGGTGGTGCCTTTACCTGTGATGCATATAACTTGACAGAGCCACATCCTGAAGGTATGAGAAGAGTATCGGGTAATTGTTTCCTGCACCAAAATTTCCATCTCATAGATTCTGTGAACGACTGTCGTAGAAATCCATTTATATGTGTGTGTGTGTGTGTATGCAATTGATTGACCATTCTTTATGTTCAATGCGGTCAGGGAACTTTTCAAAAACCAGATGTTGTACTCTTGCTGTTGAATATGAACATGCATAGACGATCAGCAAGGACTTTTGTTTTTCCTTTGTTCCGTTATCTGTTTTGTTCAGTTCACAAACAGGGCAGGCAATATAATTTTGTGTGCTTCAGTGAATATTTACCAATGTTTTCAAATTGCAGACACGATGGTTCACTGTCGATCACGAATATAATTGTGGCTAATTGTTTGCTAAATACAGGCAATACGATCAGGTTGGGTTCATCCACACATCGATCTGGAAAATCCAGATACAGGCATGGTTTGTATTAACTTTTCTTGAACGAAGTACCTTTGTGAAGATATACACGAAAGCAACACGCACACACCCAAACTCACATATTTGCAGTTTCTCTGAAGGCATGAAACGGTGCTATTCAGATTCTTAGAACTGTGCTTTAATTGATTTTATGGTCCCAACTGCTCACTAGATTTTAAGTGTCAATATTATGTTGTTTTGAATCTGCACAAACATTGAGATAGAGTTGACATGTACCAAGATCAACTGATCTCATGTTGCAGGATGCCAAGCTGCTGGTTGGCTCCAAATTATGTAAATGTATTATTGAGAACCTGGCCTCATTTTGCATTTGTGTAGATAAGCACCAGAGTAAGTCAGTGACACGCTCTTCATATTTTAATTAATTTGTGCACTTGTATGACACCATGTCCGTCTTATAAGACATCTTAGACGATGTGCCCCAACGTCTCACTTGAGTATTGCAAAACGGTCCCTTGAAGAAAATAAAAAAAGGTTCTACAAAGTATTTAAATACAAAATTATCAGCTTATATGAATATTGAGTAAGTGTGACGGCAATGGTATGATTCAGAAGATCTGATTTCATGTCCAAATTCAGCTCCTCAGTAGATATTAAGCAGTTGTTTCTCCTTTTTTTTCCGCTAATGGGAATTGCTCGGGTCAGCTTGGATTCCTAAAAGATTTTGGCTTGACTCGCCATAACTCGGGCTGACTTTCCACCGATTCAGCTGCAGTGATTTACATTATGGTTACTTTAAAACTCGACCGAGTCGATGGGTCAACTCATTAGTTCGGTGATCTGCCAATCAAATCCGAGTCACAAATTTGCCGACTATGTACAAATCAGATTAAATCCGTGGGTACTACAGGGGTTACGCCAATAGACAAAAAATCTCATGAACCAAGAGAGAGGGAGAAACCTTTGTAAAGTATATAAATACCGTAAGTAAACAAAAAAATACGTCACCAAAGAAACCTTTCTTTCTATCTAGATTGGCAAAACTCGAAGAGTAAGAAATTTGCCTTTGAGAGAGGTATACCAATATGCATTTTTAATGGAAACTTTATTTATCATTTTTACTGGAAAATATTGTTAATGTAAAAGATGAATACGCATTTATTCGTTGAAAGCAACAAAAAAAAGCTTTTTGTGAACACCTTCCTGAGAGAGATTTTAATTCAACAAATTGCAGTCACGTCACAGTCTCACCTGTTGACGTGAATTTTGAGCGAGTTCAAACCAAACTAGGCTAAATTGCTAAATAAAAAAAGTACCTGTTTCAACAACAAAATCTTTCTAGATTAATTAAGCAAGCGTTTTAGGGTGGGTAGAGGGGATGCCTGAAGTGCATTGAAAAAGAGTTCTCTCAAAGCACCAAAAATGCTGGAATGTGTTCCGGAACATAAGCGTTCCCGCAATCAAACGTCCTCAACGGCATCTTAAATTTATTAAGTTGCTTTCCTGTTCAGCCCTCTCGTAGACAGTCGATCTTGAAGACAAAAAATAAAGATTAATTTTCTACAAGAATAAAACTTTTATCCAAATTATTTTCTGCTGCAAGACTATGGTGGGAGCGTGATGGGGAAAGATAAAAGCGGGCCACTCTTGCCAAAATTCATGGCCTTGGTTCAGTGTCCATGATTCTATCAAACATCTAAAGAGATAAAAAGAAGGGAGAGAGGAAGAGATATCTGTGGGACAAGAAGGCAGGATCTGACAGCAAACTGCTCACTGAAATTGAGCCACATTCTTGGCGTATGCACACGAGAACTGGTTCCCTGTGTGCGCTAATAGGACATGATATCTGGTTCAATATGCACTCTTTTTTAAATTTTTATGTAAGATAAATAATTTTTAAATTTTTATGTAATTTTTAAAAAAAAAAATTTTTTTTAAGGGAGGTTGGGCCCCTTGGCTCCGCCTTCTCTTGTGTTCAAACCATTTGTAAGCTAAGATCTTCGAAAACTCTATTAAGAAATGTCAAATCAGGTCTTTCGAGTTTTAAAAAAAAATTATGAATTAATACCTAAAAGACAAAAAATATCTAACTATTATTCGTGTCACACACACATATATATATATATATATATATATATATATATATATATATATATATATATATATATATATATATATATATCCCATATAACTAAAATTTAAAAAACCTGTCAGTAAAAACATTATGAACGGTTGGTGTATGAATATGGTACGAATTGCTTTTTTAGGGACGTGATGCCAAAGTGTACGAATTGTTTCTTTAGGAACGAGTGAGGTGGACGGCAAATTGGGCTGTTGAGCGGGTGCGAATGTTTCTTAAATTGCTGGGTGAGTCACTGAGGTGGTCACCTAATATGATGAGAACCCTTTCAGCACCTTTCTTTTTCTAATTTCCATTTAGAGACCCGCTTTTAAGCTGAATCCTGAAAATATACTTCACTTTTGGGGATCACTGTTATGCTATGATCTGTCAAAAAGTTTATTATCTAAGTTGAGAGTGAAATGTGTCAAGGGCTCTCCTTTATCGAAAGAACATTGCCTTCGCTTTTTAAATTTTGGCCCTTTTAGTTGGAGCTGGTGATCACTGATCATATAAAAGATTTTTTTATGGCAAAGTAGCGACAATTTTGCACCAAAACATCTAACCATATTCAGAGATATATATCCATTTCATTTGGAAACAAATCCTTTATTTATTTATGCAGTAGGTCGCTTAGAAAGTGAAGTTATTTTTCCTTATATATAAATATTATCTCTGTCTCTCTTTATGTTTCAGTTTAAAACAAATTACTACAATTCGTCCTCATCAGGGACATTTTTCACAAATCTTAATCTCTTGTTTTCATATTTGTCGTTCCTTAATTCTAAGTCTACTCTTTGAAAGAAAATAATGTTTCACCTTCAACATTTATTAAGGAACACCGTGTTTCTGTTACAAAATGCCGTAAAACATTGATCGGATTTAGAATTAGCAAATATATAGATTGGCTGCCTCCATTAGTAAGTTTCAAGGTAAAGACCCTTAATCCTAGTGTTCACAAGTCTCCGAGGGGCGGAGGGAAGGGGGGGGGGGGGGCGCCTAGGCCATGGCCCCACCCCATCCACTGAAAAATTTGTTTTTTACATTGAAAAAAATAATATTTTTTAATTACGTAATGTATTTTTTGTATTAAAATTCAGTTTGGCCCTACCCAGATTCGAAGATCGGACTGCCGACCCGACCCTGAAGAAAATCTTGGCTCCCACTGCAAGTCTCCCATGCTCAATATGAGAAATGTTTGTGGGGACCCTAGTTTATGATATCTTGCTTCTTTTCCAACACGTTATCGAATGCATCTGCAAAAAAATATGAATCACGCCTATCACATTTAAAGAGCTAGCATAAATCTAGAAGTAGAACCTACCGTGTAAATAAAATAAAGTTTGCCTTAAATCTGCAAGCAAATGATTAGGACTTTAGTAATCAAATAATTTGGATTTGCTTGAAAGTGAAGGAAGATACCAAAACCTAACATAAGTTTCTTTATTATTATTATTTTTTTTCAAAGTGGAAAGAAGCCTGTCATTGATGAAGCCTTAGACCCTTGGAGAGAACGCTGGAACATTCAACTCTCTTATGAGTAGTGGGATGAAATAGTATGTAAAGAGAGAGAGAGAGAGAGAGGTGCACAGGCTTCCTTTTGAGCAAAAAATTCACCAAGGTGGCCTTCCATGGTGATCTTCATCTTCATCTGCACACGCAAGGAAATGAGTGGAACAAGACAGGAAAATTAGGCAGGACTTGGCAGCAAGGTAAGGTTGCTCACCAGTTTTTGCAAGATTAAATGCTTGACTTGGATATGAATATTCGAACCAGGTTAAGTTCACGGAAGACATTGTGGTGCAAGTAGCGACGGGAGGTGAGGGTTGATGCTTGCAATTGCAGCATGTGTAAGTGTCCCTTAAAGTCTAAAATGTAAAATATTTGCAAAACTTCTTAAATAGAAATTTCTGGGTCGGCCACTATTAGGGATGTCAACGGATCGGATACATCTTTAACCATATCCGCTTTTTCAGATATTCATACATTCGGATTCAGATTCGAAAATCCGATTTTACAATCTGAATCCGATCCGAATCCGATTTTTATATTTATATCCCAATCCGAATTTTGAACCGGATTTTACCAAGTATTAGATAGAGGATATTTGTATAAAAATGAATCTGATCCGAATCCGATCTGATATTTACGTATATCCGAATCCGAGTCCGAATCCGATCCGATTTCTTAATCGGATATTAATTTTTTATCCATATCCGATTTTTTCGGATCGAATTGGTCGGATCGGATATCTTGACATCCCTAGCCACTGTTCTCATATATCACGTAAAAATAAAGAATGGAAACGGGAAAAAAGGGAAGCAGCTCATGTGACAAATTTTCATATGTTTAAAATGTTTCTGAATAGAAAAACTATACATTTATTGCAAAGAAACAGGTCCTAGGGTTTAGGGCCGGACATTAACTACCAACTTGCTTCTTCTGCTAACTCATTTCAAAGCGAAGAAAATGGCGGTCACATGCAAGATGTTTGGACTATGCTGCAGTTAAAATTTTTAATTTTTTACACGCCTAAGCTCTTTGTTTATCAAACAAATCATTTGATAACGAGCTACAGCAGCTAATACTTTTATTTAACACATAAAACTATAATATTTTCTTGCGGTAGCTCGCTGCCCTAGAAATCGTGTTTGCATAATTTCTGGGATTATTTTTTCCCCCATATTCTTTCCTACCACTGCTACTCGCGGGTCACTTACATATGTATCCCAACTCTATGTTATCTTTCAAATGTTTAGGCTTTTGGTTGGAAACATTTCTTAGAAAACTCTACAACGCCGGTGCATATCGCCAATGGGAACCAGTTTTCAATGCATCCGATACAGACATTTATTAGGGAAAATCTACTTTTAGAAGGAGCAACGATTTTCCCGAAACTTGGAAGTGCCCATATTTGTGGGCACATGATAGAATAAGAAAGGTAACGTATACACGAGATGGACCCTATTCCAGTTCAGATCCATAGTAGTTTGTAAGGTTGCCTTCCTTATAATTATACTCAAAATAAAGTATGAATTCTTGTTGGAGCCCAATCGGGACCCGAACCAGGTGACCACCTGACACAGTGACATGTGCCCGTGCTGTACCCTGCATGCATTGATTCGATTTATTTATTAGTGCATTTGTTTTCTTTTATCTTGGAATATTTGCTCCCATGTGGGTAGATTCAGCTCTTATTTACGGTTGGTTGGCAATTTTTTATTTGTATGGTTCAAATTTTATAAAAGGGCATGAAGATCAATGTCCAAATCTTTTTGTTCTTTTAGGTACAGATATTAAGATGACATTAAATTTCTTCATGTTTTAATACCTTCAAAATCACCGCTTAATTGTATAGTTAATTCATTGGTTGGGAGGTTAACAACCCATCGCTCAAAAAAAAATGCCCAAATTAAACACTTTTTAGCACGAACAACCATGTCCCACTTCATCATTAGCGCGAGAAAATAGTGTCGGCCAGAGTCAAAATGGAAATGTGCACCAGTTAAAAGCCCTCATCTCAACCAGCTATATTATGTCTCCCTTGTTTGATTATTCACAACCCAACCTGATAGTACAAAAGATCTCAATCCCATCCTTTCGAACTGCGACTCATCTTCATAGGTAAGGTTGGAGACAATGCATTCAATTGGAGACAAAGAAAGGTAAAGAATTAACAATAATGTCTCTTCCGTTTTACGTTTCTCCCCTTGGCTCGGGCTCGGCTCAGCTCGGCTCGTAAAATCTCACTGCTCAACTCACGAGTTGAGGTTGAGTTAGCTTGTTGTTTTCCTCCACAAACTAGCTCGGTCTGGTCTGGGTCGTTTCTTTTAAACTTGTTTAGGCTTCATTAAGCTCGTCATGGCCCAAGGTTTGAGTAGAAATGTCAATTGAATGGATTCTGATTTTTGATTTATCTGATATTCATATATTTGGATTTGAGCCGGAATAAACAAAAGCCTGTATTATCTGAATCCGACTATTAAATTAACGAATTTAAAATGTTTGCAATTGAATATTCATTTAAAATAGAAGAATTCGAATCTAAATAAGTTTGGACGTCATATCTTAAACACATAATCGATCAAATCTTTTAGTCTGATGTTAAATGTGTGTGTGTGTGTGTGTGTTTTTCAAGTGTGAGGGCGGCTCGAGCCAATGATGTACGGAGGCTCCAGCCGGCCGGTATTCGGCTTGTGTGGCCGTCGCGAGGACTGTGGACCGGGTCAGGACGGTCAAACGTTCATGTGGTTCATATCTGAAGTACCTGCCAGATGCCGGTGAAGTATTAATGGGCGAGGTCTCTTTCCTGACACCCGCCTACGTTTCGCGTCGGATTTAATAAATGTTGAAAGGTCCAGATCCAGTTAACAATCAATTCGACTTTCGGATGATTTGGGATTTGAAAGTTTAAAAACAGTAACTTCAATAAAGAAATGTGAGTTGTGACAGACACCTTCAGAATGGCTAATGGATGGACTTGATTTGCCGTTGAATCGATTCGAACCTAACCTTTGCTTGTTTCAATTAGAAGAAGAGCCGAGAATATATTGGCCTTATTCAAATGGGCGATAATATCAACCACAATTCTTTCTGTTCCTAACGCTTCATGAATGGAATCGCCTTTTGATGGTAAGAGGAAAGGGACGAAGCAAGAGGGCATTGTGTAGGTTCAATCTACTCAGTGGGAAACTTTATGCTTGTTTTTGAACGATACATTTTGGTCGCACTCAAAATGATCAGCCAAGTTAGGTTCGAGTTAGTGGCATAACTCCAAACTCCAAACTCGACTCGAGAAAGAAAGAATAAATTTTTCCACATATATGATGAATGTAGCAGCATAGACCCCTTCGATAGTTCTTAGGAATCTACCCTATCTCTTTCTCTCTCTAAACACACGCTTCATCACTGACAAGCAACAAAGATACGGGGAAATTTTGAGTGAAGATTTAGTGGTGCCCAATGCATGTGGTCATGATAGAAGGATGTTGCCTTTTTTTTTTTAATGTTATTGAGAAGCTTTCATTACTTTCGGTGCAACGAAATTATGAATGTGGTGAGTGAATATCTTATCAGCCCCCATGTTGATGCAAAAATGAAATGTTCATATGCTGAAATGACGGCCTCGGAATCTATGTCAATGTGACTTGTATTGGTCAAATTGACATTTTTTAAATTTTCAATGCAAAAATTGTTTAATAAATAACTAAAGCAAGCAAATTTGCGCCGATGCATATTGACTGAGTCTCGGAAACCATAACCAAACTGATCCTCACCACCAAGATGGGGTACAAATGTATGTGGAACCTTCATGAGAAAAAATTTCTTACCGTGATTGAGCCCATGCAAAACCAGGAAAATAATGTAGAGTAAGTAGAAATGGCTGCAAGTTTTCAACGCAAACCACAGTTGTTCGTGGTTGCTTGGCAAGCTCTGGCCGCTGAGCCTCCGACGAATATTCGCATTTTTGTTTGAACTGCGAGATACCTTTTTGAAAATTTCAGTTGCACGTTTCAGAAATGTTGGCGAAAGTAAATTTACTCGCATCAAATCGATGCAGACAGGTGTTTGGCTTTCAATTGTCTAGAACCTTCTCTACATTTTGTATATGCCGAAATTTCTACAGGAAAAAATTTACTCAAGAATTTGGATCCTGAATGGCTGAGCCTGTAATTCCTCCTCGTGAACAAGATCTGAGGCTTCTCACATTTAAGAGCGAACCTTGTGTCTTTATTTATTTTCTTGTCACACTTGAGAACGTACCTTCCTTCTCTGTTTTTAATCTTTTCCCCTACTTTTTATGAGAGTGGCACTTCGTCTTTTGTTTGTTTTCTTTTTCCGGTTCGCTGATTGATGAAAACTCGCTTTTCCGTAGAGACGAAGAATGTGAATCATGTACAGAAGACCGAGACATATACTTTGAAAGTTGTTCTTAAGCCAGATCAGATGTGGTTGGAAACTTATAGTGCAGGTTTTCTGTACAGACTCGATGTGTCCCCGTGCGAGTATTTCTGCCGGAAATTTGTTTATTAATATTTGTTTCTTTATTTCTGTTGTTGGTCTATGTTTGGCGATTCTGCTTTCGTTGGCAAGAGAGAGAGAGAGAGGTCCTGAAGAGTTGGCATGCTATTGTTTTGACGGCTTCCTTTCTTCACAGGCCTCAGATTCGGGGAGAGAGAGAGAGAAAGGGAGGGAGGGGCACATCTGTCTTGAAGTCTCTAATCTGGATGTATGCTGGGATGTAACTAGGCTGACCCAACGCTTTGGATTTTCGTCCTCCTCCTCCATTCATTCTCTCACTCTCTAGAGAGAGGGGGAGATCTTGGATTCCTCTCTCTCTCTCTCTCTCTCTCTCTTTCTCTCCCTCTCTTTTATAGACTGGAATAGCACCCATCTTGCATTTCTGCTCTGTTGGAAGTCGAGAGATCTTGGGCGCCTCTCACTCTTCTGTAGGAAGGGATAGAGATTCCCATCTTGGATTTCTGCCACTTCGTTGGAGAGAGAGAATGGCGGTTGCATCTCCTCTTTGTACATGGCTAGTTGCAGCATGCATGTCGAGAACGGTTCTGTCCATTACGGAGGATAAAAAACCTCCGAAGCACGGTCTCCCCCACGGTCTCGGCCCAGGGGGGCGGCTAAGCCGGTCTGCTCGGAGGCGGAAGATTGCCTCTCTTATTGATGACTTCTCATGGCGTTCCGGTTTCAGTGAGCCATCCTCTCTCATTAAGACGAGCTTGGCATCTGGTCTCCATGGGCTTAGCTCCTGCTTGACCTTTGAGCCATGCGAAGATTACTACAACTCCAGGGCCTCCACTTTCTTTGGGGACGGTCGTTTCTCTCTCTTTGGTTCCAAGGCGTCTGACGCCCCTGGCCGCCGCGGAAAGAGATCGAATGGCATTGCTGCTGGTGCGTGTCCCTTGTGGGGTTCTCCATTCGCTCCCCTTTTTAGCTATACAACGACTAACGTTCTCACGTTTTAGGCATGAGGACATTTATCTTTCGGATTCAGTAGTTTATTGGCTGGCCTATTTTGCAATTTGTTTTCATTAGGAGATTATTTATGTCATTTAGTGTTGCAACCTAGACTTTGTTCCAAGGATGCTCCATTTTCTTAAGTTCCGGCTTAAATGTTAATCCTTCTTCAGAGAAAATTTGGTAGTCGGACACTGCAGTCTACCCTTTTCTGTATTAATTCTTCTCTTGCTACTTTATTTTTTGTTTGCACAAGGATGATGTAGATTTAAGAAAACGGAAACAATATCCTTTATTGTATTTTACATTGGTTATGTTAGTCCTTTTGGTTAGGGCCGATTGTGTTTTTCCTTCATTCTTGTTAAGTGTGTTTTGTGTATTCTTTGCATAAATTTGATTATTTATGTGTTTTTATCTCTTTACTTTTAAATATTTAAAAGTGTAATCAGCGAGCTATCAACCTTTCTCCTAGGTATTACATCACCCTTCGTTCGTGGTGTTGCTTTTCTTGACGTGCCTTTTACGTGATTGAGATTTTGTTGTGCTTCATTTAGTATTTCAACCTATGCCATAAAACTTGCTGAAGTTGATGAATCTTGCTCACCATATGTCGTTAACTTTGTGCACATCTTGGTGTCTGTCTGATATATTCCTTTATGGTTTTTTGTCAATTATCTGCTTGGCTGTCCTGTAAGATTTTTGTTTCTTACGGATAGTTGTTCATGGATGGTTCTGCATTTCTGAATTGGGTTGTTCTTAATCGGTGCTGCAATTGTTGCAGGAAAGACTGTGGCAGTAGCTGTGCAATCAACGGATGAAGTGTCTGGGGAGAAGAAAGCTGTTAAGCAAAGAAGGGTGGTGGTTACGGGAATGGGTGTAGTAACCTCATTAGGCCATGAACCTGATGTTTTATATAGCAACCTGCTTGAGGGTGTCAGTGGAATAAGTGAAATTGAATCATTTGATTGTGCAGATTTTCCAACGGTAAAATTCCTTCTCACCAGTCTAGTCTGCAAACTCTTGTCTATATCTTAACGTCTTATGTTTGTGCTAACTCTAGCTTGTTCTGCGGTTAAGCTGGTTTTATCTTATCTACCAGTTGGCATGTTATGCAGCGTATTGCAGGGGAAATTAAATCATTTTCAACTGATGGATGGGTTGCACCAAAACTTTCAAAGCGGATGGACAAATTTATGCTTTACATGCTTACTGCTGGCAAGAAGGCACTGATTGATGGAAAGGTGACAGAAGAGGTCATGAAAAAGCTTGATGCTGCAAAATGTGGTGTTCTGATAGGCTCAGGAATTGGTGGAATGAAGGTAAATAGCTGATTCTTATGTTTTCTGATATTTCGACTGTGTGTTTTGAAATTTCATCTTTGGAAATTCTGAGATGGATACTAGTATAGAACCCTTGTGTACATGGCATGAGGTGAGCCATCTTTAGTAAAATGTTACCTACAGCCTTAGTTTGTGTTGACATCAGCAAGTACTCCATGACTTGGACTTGAATATTGTATTAAAAAGGAAGTGAATATGTAAAGTATGTATATGCTCAAAGTCCAAAAACAGTTGATTCTGGCTCTAGGTTTTGGGGAATCAGGTGTTATAAATTGTTGTAACCGGAACTGACATCTATCTCGTGTACTATCATGTTGATGATTAAACAGGTCATTCATGATTCTGTGGCAGCTCTCATGGTTTCATACAAAAGGATGAGTCCATTCTGTGTACCTTTTGCTACAACTAATATGGGATCAGCTATACTTGCAATGGATTTGGTAAGCAGGTTATTTACAACAAAACTCTAAAAGGGACCAGAAGGATTTTAAACATATAATAATATCTATGCAACTAAGATGATTTTGCTTGTTCTCAAACTTCAGGGGTGGATGGGGCCCAATTACTCAATTTCAACTGCCTGTGCCACAAGTAACTATTGCATACTGAATGCAGCTAACCACATTATACGAGGTGAAGCTGTAAGTTTCATGCTTGAAAACCTTCTCTTTGTCTATTCATCTGAATTTATGCTATTTTTTTTATGTTCACTGCTCAAAGGCATAAGCTAATATCTCATTCAAGAACATGTATTAACCTTTTGCAGGATGTAATGTTAGCTGGTGGCTCTGAAGCAGCAGTTATCCCCATTGGTACTCGGTGCCCCTATAAAATTTTTCCATGACCTTTAAGTGCCATGGTTTACCTTTTTTCTCCAGCCATGCCCTTGCCTCTCCTTTATTTTGATCCTGTGCTTAGCTTGCCTGAGCATGCTTCTGTTTTTTGAGCAGGCATTGGAGGGTTCATTGCATGCAGAGCTCTATCTCAAAGAAATAATGAACCCGAAAAAGCATCTCGTCCTTGGGATAGTGTATTAGCTTTACCCTTTCCATGCACTTTTTCATTACTTGAAGCAATAACTTTATTGTTCATATATTGAATCTGTACATCTTTTACTGATCCTGCTTTCCAATATGAAACTCGACACCTATCTATTTTCCTTCATCAGGAAATAATTGAAAAGAATTTTAAGTAGGCATTCTCATTCTTCTGATTCTGAACAGAACCGAGATGGATTTGTTATGGGAGAGGGAGCTGGTGTTTTGCTGCTGGAAGAATTAGAACATGCCAAGGTTCACAGATACATGTTGCCGTTTTTCATATTTTTCTCTGCTTTGAATATGTGTGCATGACCTTTTTGTTTCATTTTTGGAGCCTACAGCAAAGAGGAGCTCACATCTATGCTGAATTTCTCGGTGGAGCCTTTACCTGTGATGCATATCACATGACAGAGCCTCATCCCCAAGGTGTGCGGAGAGAACAATATTTTACTGGTTCAGATGCAAAACATGTCTTGCAGATTCTGTGTACATGGCTTAAATTTAGCTGCTAAATATAACAGGTAGAGGCATCATTCTCTGCATGGAGAGAGCTTTGGTTGAGTCTGGTGTACGGAAGGAAGACGTAAACTACATAAATGCACATGCTACTTCCACACAAGCTGGTGATTTGAAAGAATTCAAAGCTATGATGCAATGTTTCGGTCAGAACCCTGAGGTAATGCAACTATTCTTGTTCTAATTTTATTGTTGAGGCTTTTCAACCTCCTCTTCTAATTCCTGCTTTTAATTCATCCTTTTCTATATGTTTTTCTGCATATTTTGCTTTAGATTTACTGATGTGGATTCAAATGTGTCCTTTTTGCAGTTACGTGTTAATTCTACCAAATCAATGATTGGACACCTGCTGGGAGCTGCGGGGGGAGTAGAAGCTGTTGCTACTGTACAGGTACGTGCCAGCATAAAATAATGATATGCAAACTAAAGAGGTCTCTCTTTATATTTTCTTTTTTATATAAATATAAATAAGTTTGACATTCTTGAGATAGTTTAGTTTTCCCTGTGTGATGAAGGTGAGGCATAGCCTTTTTACCTTGAGGTTATGTATATCGCTGATGCAGTGAGAGTGCCTACTCCATTTCTTTAACTTCATTGGTGACTGATTGTTCTGAAATCCATGGAGATGGCCAGATTAATACCATCTTGTCTGTGGCTGTTAGCACCATAGAAAAGGATACTCATAATGATCCATTTATACAAGTAAACACTCCACTAGCATGGGCTGCATCTAATCGATGGAAGTTTTTTTTCTTCCTAAAATAGTACAATATGGAAAAAAACCTTCTCTGTTGCTTTAGACCTATCTTTGTGATGATTGATGTATCAGTATCACTTATTCTCTATCTAAATGTTATGTATCAAAAACCATGCCCATACTCGTCTACATGGTTTTACTGACATTTTTAAGATGTCATTATTCACCCTGGGTTGGTTATGTATCAAGATGCATTTTCTTGTTTTCTGGGTTTCAGTAACACTTTAGTGCATGCCATAGTATAGGTCTTCAGATGCCTTAAAGTTGTTATTCCAAATAATCATGTAATAATATCTATATCTTACACTTTATTGAAGTTCAATTGGTAATGATGACGCAAAAATTTCTACGACAACCCAAATCTCAGTGGTCTAGAATAGGTGTAAGCTTTGAGTTCAAGTGTTATCAACAAATATTAAGGATAAACAATTACATGACATTTGACACATGGTTTTGGAAAGTCTTGGCATGTAAAACAGCTGTGCCAGAGCTTAGAAGTTTCATCTTCCTACCAACTAGGCAGAATGACTTAAAAAACAACTGGCAATTAAAAAATGGAGACGTGCTATATAAGCACATTCTTTTGGTAGTATCCTTTTATATTAATTTAGACAACAAAAGGGCACACATGAGGTTCCATCTTTGTCATGCTTGTTGATAGAAGTAGTTTCTATAAGATAACCCCGAGTGAGAAATAGGGTGCTTGGAATTTAAAGAAACAAAGCAAAATGGTGATACTTAAGAACTGTATGACTTTTGAGAAAAGATGTGTAAGTGGGATAAACATTAATGCCTGATAGATAGTATGATCATTAAATGGGGATTCGTGGATGCAATCGAACATCAGATTGCAAGGATTATTTTATAGGGGAAGAAGAATTTTGGTGTGAGGAACTTGGAGGGGGAGGAAACTGCATAAGGATTCCTGCTGCAACTCACATTTCTATATTGCTAACTGAGCTTGTCATTCTGGTTACTATGGAGGCTATATGCACACATTCTCATATTTGTCTTTGATCTCAGTTCTCAAAAGGGTAACTCATCTCTAAAATTTACACAATTGCTAGGTGAGGCTGTTTTCTGAATACTACTTACTTGAGACATGAGAGCTCACATTTCTATCTTGTTAACTGAAGTTGTGATTCTGGTTACTATGGAAGCCATACGCACACATTCTCATATTTATCTTTGGTCTCGGTTTCAAAGGGCTCACTCATTTCTAAAATTTACACAGTTGCTAGGTGAGGCTGTTTTCTGAATGTTTACTTGAGACTTGAAAGCAGTGATAGGACGCCACAATTTTCATGAAGTCATGGCATCATTTGGTCATCCTCTTTGAGACTCTTAGCTTAGGAATCTGCCTCTTTTTTTTTTCCTTTTGGATGCACCACAATGAACACCATAGGGGTTTCTCGGATTATAGATTCAGTTTTTTTTTCTCATTGTTGAGTCTGTAAATTCAGTTGCATGTATAAATTGTGTGCTAAATGACTTCTTTACATGTCTAAACTTATGCTTGAGCTTTCCCTAGTGATAAAAAATGAACAATAAAATAAATGGCATTCAGCATTGCTAAATGTGTCAAATAAATGTTATGGAATTTTATGTGTGAAAAATGTAAATATAACAGCAATGAGGAATGGATATTTTGAAAGTTAATAACTTAATAATTTTTATGCTAGCTTAACATGTAAAGAAATTATCAAATATCTATGATGGTATACTATTAATGAAAAGAGACTTGTCCTTTCAACTTTCAAGGGCTTGCTTGATCAAGTTTTGGTATTGTATTATTGAAATAGGAATATGCATTTTGATAAATCAAATTATAGAACTTATCCTTTCAATATGTGTATCTGCTCCACCTTGTCCGATGGACCTGACAATGCCTATTCTATCATGTCACCTGAATGATGTATGCCCCTCCATATGTCGCTCAGCCTGCTTCTAACCAATCTCTAATCTTGGCAACATCTCCACTAACAGTACCTCACTACACCCACTACAACACACTCGTTCAGAGAAAGCAACTGTCTGTTTGCAATTGGAAGACAATAGCCGATGGGGAAAAAATATTGTTGATGGACAACTGACCTGAGTGGTCATCGAACTATAAATGCTTTGCCTTCTTTCAGTAGTTAAACCTGGCCGGTCAAATTTAAGACGTTCAGCAATATATGCAGTTTTTACTTTGTTGTGATAATGATTCAGATAATAGCTAGTAAGGTTTCCAAATTGCAAATTTTGTTTTTATGACAGGCAATTCGGACAGGCTGGATTCATCCAAACATCAACCTGGAAAATCCAGATGCAGGCGTGGTATGTACTACTTTCTATTAAAAAATTATCTTGTGAAATTCGCGCATGACAACCCATTTTCAATCTCAGTCACATGTAGATCAACAGAAGCTTGTTTAGATGCTACTTCAGATGGCTACTCTTAGAATTGCATCGAATATATGTGTTTGTTTTCTTAAAATTTTATTATTGCTGTTTGTACATGGCCTTGTACCTGAACTCAAATTTTTTTCAAAGTGCTTCATACTGGTTCACAACCGCACCAGTGTCCGAACCTGTACATGCACCTATGTGACATACACAATTTAGATGTAATCAGATGGTCTGATGTTATGTTGCAGGATGCCAAGGTGTTGGTTGGCCCCACAAAGGAGAGGCTAGACATCAAGGTGGCGATGTCAAATTCATTCGGCTTTGGTGGACATAACTCTTCAATATTGTTTGCTCCTTATAAATAGGTTTTGGTTGTAATACAAAAAAAGAGAGCGAGGGAGAGGAACGACCATCTCTGGCCTGTACTGGCTGTGATACACTCCAAACATATTGATGTGTGGAAAAAGTTGCATTTTCTGCAGCAAATTTTTTCCACTCCATTTGCTTGAGGAAATCTGAACAGTACAGAAGCAAATTTTTATTGGATTATCACCTGCTGTAATTTTGCTAGGAAGATCAATGTTTTACTACTAATCACAAGTTTCAGCATCTGTTCAACATTTGTAACTTCTGAGGCAAACTTGCTATTAAGCATCCTTGCGGGCTTATTGAAGAGACTGGGAATTACAAAATTACGGCTGTTTCTCTCTGCCGAATGTTAATTATCATCAATTCCATGGTTTCTGATGGTTTTGAAGGTTCCAAGTTCTAGCTCATGGTGAACCTATTTGAGACTAGGGTATTCTCAAGGGCTTGGTATCGCAATTTATGTAAATAGATATCATGTGCTTATTATGAGATTCATTTCATATTACTTGCAATTCAAAAATTCGTCTGTCAGAAAGGTCTTATCTATGCAACATGACTTAAATATGCAGATATTATGTATGTGTTGAGGTCAGCCGCATTTGATGACATACTTGGAAGAGAACGTGAGTATAATGGGGATTAATAACTGCAGCTTTATTGAAGGTTTCCTCGTTTTCGGTTCATGCGGCCTGCCCTTCATAATTCTCGATAGATATTTTCTGCATTTGCCGTTAAACTATTCGAATTATGTCATCTGTGTCTCATTTTCTGTTTTACTAAGATTCCCTCAATATCTTCCTGAAGGTTCTTTTTCGTCCCCTAATACGACAGCAAGAATATGACGACAAAAACTGTAAAAGCTGCATATCCAATTTTTGATATGATTCTTCTGGCAAGATCACAATAAAATCTGTAAAGCTGCAGATCCGAAGTGGGTATCTGTTACGTTTCTCGTAAGGCTTTCCAAAATATGATATCCATGTATCGGCCTACAGAGACTAGTACATGTAGATTGTTTTTCCACTTTCGTGTTTCTGCGTGGTAATAGCATCGTATTACTAGTAATATGCCAAACGGAGAGTATCAGTGTGGGTTAGAATTCTGTGCACAAAATCTGACCCGAATAACACCAAAAACCCCTGCGCCTACCACAGTTGGAAGGCCCCTTGTAAGGCCCTTCTCCATTTCATGGGGTCCTCCAATCAAACCGATTATCTAAACGCGAGTTTAAACCACTTATTAAATGAAAAGAAAAATAAATTGTAAAACTACACTGAAAATCCCAAGTAAAACCCAAAGTTATGAAGATGACGTCCACTTTGACCACACTAATTCCAGAAAAAATATGGGTTGAACTTTGAAATCCAGCCCTTCGCTCATATCTGCAACTCAGTATGGTATCTCCGCGAACCCCTCGACACATGACGTTGACTCAGATTTGCTTATCTGAACCGGGAATCAGCACACTACCGATTGACTTAAAAACTTCACACCGAGAGGCATGGAACCAAGCACTAAATTGAAAGTAGACCTGAACAAAAGACATGCGAACACAAAAAATTTTATGCAGATTACCTGCCTGCAACATTCTAATTTGAGTGTTTTTCCAAAAGAAAAGAACAAGCCTCGAGCTTTATAAAGATCAAATAAATAAGTAATATACATGAAAATGACAAAAAATGCCTTCGACCGATAACAACCTACCAGGTTCCGGCAAGGACAAAAACCAGTCGTATCAACCATGGCTGCTCCGGCAAGGAGAAAAGAACAGTGGCATTAACTAAGACGGGCAACACCCACCGAGACATCCATAACAGATCACCTTTTCTTTCCAGTTTTGCCTTTCTGGCCTTTCTTTTTCTTCGGTCGCAAGGTGGTGCCCTTCAGGGCGCTCGCAAGGCTCTTCCCTTCAAGCTTCTTCGTCAACTTGGTCACACTAGCAAGGCCCCGTCTTGCGGCAGACTTTCTCTCTTCCCGGCGGTTCAGCATTTTACGGTCAAGCGGCCAGTATGCATAAGGTTCAAGTCTGTCTTTCTTCTTCACATCTCCAGCTGCTTTTCTGGTACCATATTCGCTCCCAGTATACGCCCAACCGGAGCTTGACTTCTGCCGTTTCGCTTGAGCTGACTTTGATTTAGATGACTGTCTACTCTTTTGACTTTTGACTTCCATTTCATCATCAGAGCCAGCCTCAGGTTCCTTCTGCTTCCTTGGTTTATCCTCAGTCTGTATCACTAACCGCCCGTCAGCTGTGAACTCTGGCTCATCATCGGATTCTGCTTTACGTTTTCTATTCTTCAAGGATCTAAGAACTGATGTGGTCTTCTGTTGGTCTAGGAGGTCAAGAGGATCATCACTTTCCGATCGATCTAGAGAATCTTGGGGCAACATTTTACCCGATCGACGGGCTCTGCCAGACCTACAAAATTAATCATAGACAACTCATAGGCCGTGCATGTAGACCAATATATGTCGCTGTACATCAGCTAACACTCACCTTGACAATACAGTCTTTGACATGGCTCCAGAAGCAGCCTTGCTACTGCGCCGGCTAGCAGCAGTCCTCCCCATGGTCTCATCATCACTACCATCTCCATCTCCGACGTCGGAAAATATATTAGTGTGACTCCACCTGCTTAGCCTGAAATATTTACTTTCACAAATTCAGTCAAAATGCCCTCATCTAATCACCACGGACATCTATTATAAAAACATAATCAGACCATCATACCTAATTCAATTTTATCAAATACAAGCTAAGACCACATTATGGAAATGACATTCTTCAGGAAATACATTAAAAAGTACGACTTTCTGAGTTAATTTGGACACATGCTAATTGGTGTATAAAAGGTACTTTGAAGTAAATGATCTGGCATAAAGTAGCGATAAATGGTCACCGGATATTGGATATACCCCAGCGGGCCAAGTCTAGCAAAAACCAGACCGTCTGGCAGAACCATTTGGTGGAACCATATAGCCTTGGGCAGGCTTGTCCTCGCATGTGTAGATCATTGATTCAAAAGCTGTGAGCGCAAAATGCAAGAAGCTGTTGCCGTCGTGGACATCAACATCCACAAGGCTAATGACATCAGCCATAGTAGGACGTAAGAAAAGTGTCTAACCTTTCAGTGGTTGCTCTCGAACGGAAAGACTTTGTTCCATCCTCTGACTTAGCTACTTGGCTTCGTTCTTTACGTTCTTTGGTCTGAAAATTTTTCCCAGTCATTTTTTTCAATGATTGTTGATTGAATGATTGATACAAGCAACAGCGACATAAAATCTTATCTAACCTTCCTGATATTGTTAAGAAGCTTCATATGTTCTTCTGGCATCACAGCTCTAACAGCATCTATACCACATTTCCTCACAAGCATCTCCAGGAGGAATTTAACCTGAGAAGTGGAAAAAGAAATGTGATCATTAAATCAGGAAAAGAAGATAAAGCAAGGTTTCAGATTTGAGAATTTTCCAATCACCACATTGCTTGCAACATACGTAAGAATTGGTAGGAAATATGCAAGTTATCACTGCACTTAGCAACTTCAAAATGCAGCACAACCAATAATCCCTGAGGGTATGCATGTCGTGGCAGGGGAGCATCGCATACAGCAAACAGGGCAGAACTCAGTGCATGTATTATATAGTCAGGTGAAACAGCTCCTCATCAATTGAGGTGCCCAGAGGTTGAGGTGGAAACTGGAAACATTCCAAGGAGTTTGGAAGAGAGAGGATGATAAACCCACGTAAATAGCCAAACCTTGACAAAAAATGGTTAACTTCTCATGTTTAATAAGAAAGGAAAAAATGGTGTCATAGATCCTTTAATTTCCCAGAATCTGAAAAAAAGCAATTCATAATCATACTCAGAGTTGCCAAGTGCATCGTTTACAGGTAGATTTCATTGAAATACAGGCCATATTAGCTTATCTTATGCCCCCGTTTTCCTAGGATCCCTTCAATAGGATCTACTATCACCATCAACTTCCTAGAGAAGCATACCTTTCCCAATAACAAATACTTGTTTAATCTATTAGAACAGTTTGATACTTTAAACATCCCTCTCCAGGATAAACAATAAATAACAGTTTTAGTCTTCTAGATCCAGTTTGCTACTTTTTATCTTATTCATCACCTCAAATTTCTGCCAAATTAACAAGATTCACAATGTCAAAGAAATAAAGCACAAACCTTGGCCTTAAAATGGTTCTTAGTGTCATCTTTCCAATTTAACAGACCCTCCACCATGCTTTTCAAGTGCACCTGCAAACCATCAGCTTGTAATTTGGCCACCAGCACCTTCATCAAGCCCAGATCAGCCTGCACACAACATGTAAGTAGTACCGCAACTGCATTTAAGAGTAACGTGAAAGCAGTAAAAGCACATCTGAATATGTACCGAGGAGGACGTACTTTAATTATTTCTCTGTTCTTGCTCTGCAGGAGAAGGAAAACAGATGGTAGCAAGTTTGAAACTGCAGTAACAAGATCAGAGAACTCATATGCCAAGCGAGCCAAGCCTTTTACTGCTGCACTGATCATCTGTGGAGTTTTACCTCCCAGACATCCAACAACCTACAGAAACATAGGAACATCTTGAGGAAATGAATCCACACAGGAAATAATAGGAAAAGAAACTAAGCCAATCTCACAAATCAATACCAAGAAATTTGCAAACGAAATAAGGTGACATGCACAAAATAAAGTAAGATTACAAGACATTATTTTCAAGACACAAGGTAAAACGAAAGTTGCAAAAACAAGAACATGAAAAAAAGCAACAAATATCAAACTCACAAAAGGAGAAAAGATGGAAACACATGCATGAGAACATATATGGTCGTGAAAGAAAATGTGGTTTTATATCATCTTACAACATAATACCAGGTTTACAATAATACAATCCATTCTTTATTACTTGTTGACGCTTAATACAAATGCAAGATTTTTTTTTCCTATTGACTGACAAAGATGGGTTGTGCAGACTCTGAAGTTATGCCAAGATGATGCATCCTAGTCATTGATCTGTTGAATTCACTATGTGGAGAAACTACTGTTCATGTGAAATGCTTGCTGGATCGCCACCCATTCTAAATTGTCTCACTTCTAGGAAGGACAGAACAATGCTATCATGATTCTGGATTCTGAAACCAACTAGAAGTAGGCTTGCACAGCTGGAACTGGCTAACTGCTCAAACAAACAGATCCTTAATGATTTCAAGGTTTGACAGTTTGCAAGACATTTCAAACAGTAATCTCATGCAAAAATTATTTGACAAAATCATAACTGACACTGTAGAAAACCAACACATTTTCTCCAATGAATATGAAACGCATATCATTTTCTTTTAGAACATTTTACTTGTACTCCTGCAGATCTAGCAGGTTTAAAGTAAACCTCACCTCAAACTACAAAGAAACAAAGCAGAACCAAGGAAAGGAACTTCAGGAGCTCAAATACATTATTGAAACATAAATAGCACAACTTCTGACCATGTTGAAGAACTGAAGAAGATTATCCCTTGTGCCTCCATGTTCAGCATCTCCATATGCATGTCCAATTTTCACAAGCAGATCATAAGCCCTATTTCTGGTTTTTTTATTAGTCTGCAGTAGAAACATGAAAATTCTAAAAGTTAACTTTCGGAATAAAAGGAATGTTTTTCACAGATTCATGGACCATGGGAAAATATACGAAACAGCATCAGAGATGCTTAGCAACTACATCAGTAAAACAAAGACAAATTTTAATATGATTCACGACAGGAAAAGAGAAGAGAAGCTGATAAAAAATAGACAAAAGAAATGAGAAAGTGAGGACAATTATGTCCATAAAAGTTCAAAGGAAATGAAGAATGGGCAATGGCCCGATTCTGTTAAAATAGGTTTGACTATAAAAATATTTGGTCGACATATATTCTTACCAAGTAGTCAAACTTACTAATTTATCAACAAAAGACAAATGCTGTAAACTTTTACTTTCTCCAGCCTAAAAAATTGTTGTCAAGTGGTAGCTTATCATACTCTCTTTGAGCAACAGGCAGAAGCATTTCAGTTCTCAGCATTCATGCCAATTATTGGGTAAAAGAAGTTGACCATGCCTGGGTGGCATTGATTTCTAATGAGTGAATATAAAATAAACAATGAGACAATAAGAACAAGAAATATGATTCCAGGCAATTTGGATACATTCTCAAGGAATTACATAAAGCATTGGAACAAGCCAGCACACTCGGCGTAAGGAAAATTTTCTATTTGAACACCCTACTGGCTAGTCCAAGGAGGAAAAAAAGGAACTAGGCAAGCATCGTCAAGGTGCATACAAGGTTACACTTACACATAATTAACTAGCAAAAGAAGAGAGAATACCTCTTTCAAAGACAGTATTATCTCAGTAAGGAAGGAGCCGATAATGTCTCTCCTCTTCTGTTCTGAAGAATCCTGGCGTAAACAAGGTTGTGACATTTAATTCACAAACCTAAGTACACATCCATAGCAGGTATGGTTAAAATAACTCACTACCTTTGAAAAGTGGACGATTAATGAATACAAACTTTCCAGCCGGTGCCGTTTAGCAGAGAAATGACAGTCAGGTAATACTTGTATCATCAGTTTGAGTACCTCATCTGCATTCCTCAAAAGAAACTCCTCCGATTGCTGAAGGGCAAATACAGGCATGGAAAGTTTTTAGTACCTACTATTGTAGTGTTCCTTAAATATAAAATAGTGAATACATACCCGCAAGATCAATGAGAGAACTTTATAAGCCTTCTTTTGTACCAAGCTGCTTTTGTCCTGAAATTTAAGATATATGTCTTCAAAAAGTTATTGAGCTCCTCATTTCAGAAGACAGAGCACTTAAATACCAGTAGCATTTTACATGCAGCAAGATGGTCATCCAACTCTATAAATACAAACTACAGAAAATGAAGCTCTCTCTCTCTCTCTCTCTCTCTCTCACAGAATCACATTATTGATGATATTTGAAAATAACACAATAATGTGGTAAGAAATCATAAATTTATTGCAATATTTTCAAAATGTCATCAATGTCCATTTCTTGCAGAAATATTGAGATCGAAAATATTTTGATATTTTCCCGAGGTTTTTTAAAAACTTCCCTTTTGATGTACTTTAATTTTTTCTTTGTTTGATTTTAACAATTGCTAGAAAATTAGTAAAAGACCAATAGTCACTTTCTGTTTTTTCGTTCTTCTTTAGTTTTTCAAGTTACCAAGAAAAAAATCTGACTAAAACACCAAAAATAAACTCGCCAACCAAAACAACGAGAACTATCTCTGTGACTATGTTCTCTCACACGTGCATCTCATAAAGAATTAGTTTTACGTTTTAACAACCTCTTCATCCATAAGAAAAATCAAGGGGGAATTTTAGTGCAAATCAATCCAACCAATCAACTTAACACATCTACTTTCTTTAGACACAAACACATAGTAATGCTTAGATTTCCCTCAGGTGTTCACAATCCTTAACTATTTGCAGTCAGCAATGTCCAATATGGACTCTAAATGTACATTTGAAGATCTCTTCATCACGATTAACTATGCCATTTTCAGGCACAAAGTCCCCTCAAAAAATTAAAATAAAATAACACCAATCACCTTTTATGGTCAGAAACTCTATTTTGAACACATTATTGTCATATTAAAACTCTAAAGTCCGTTTTGCTCTAAAATGTTGAAATTCACTGTTAAAATAATGTCGACCTGTCAGTATACATGATCAATTCCAATAATCAAGATCACTTTATTGATGATTATGGTAAATAATTTGAAATACAGTTCCCTGCATTTATCAATAACAGTTATTAAATGCTGAATAGATTAGTCATAAGAATCAAGGTTAACTCAAATGGTTTATTATTAACCGACTTTGGCTTTTCTTACGACAAGAGAAAAAGTCCTCAAAATCAACTATGTGAGGAAAAGTTCAAAACATCATTTACAGCATTTACAGGAAAGCCAACATATCTAGATGCCACCAATGTTCACATGGTATTCCTGGGGTTTGGCATGTACAAACTTGAGCAGCAAAGAAATAAAAGGAGGCACAGAACCAGCAGACCTGTAAGGCAGGCTTTATTGCAAGATATAATAAATCAACAGATTCTGCATCCAAAGCAGGTAAAAGAGACGCTCCCAAGTCCAGCAAGCGGGCCCTGCCAATGAAATAGTGCTTTTAGTACTCGGATGTAAGCACATACAGTCAGACTTAATAAGACAGCATGTTGCTCTTAAAATTAAGGAACTTAAGGGAAAAATACTTGCCAAAGATACTTTTCCTTGTGCATAGAAACTGGATTTACTAAAAGATGAAAGTGCCAAAAAAAGAACAACCCTGCTAATCTTCACAGGCACTGGTGATTGTCAAAAGATCATTAGCATAGCAAACTCACCTTGCTAAATCTGCACCATCATTACCAGCTGAATCATCGATTTGCATTGAGCTGGATTCTGTTGATTGGCCCTGTTCACCAGCCTTCTGTGTTACCTTCAGAAGTTTCACCATAGTTGCTTTGAAGAAGCGTTTGACTACCTTCTTGTCTGATATTGAAGCCATTTCACCGATTGTGGACTATGAAAAAATTCAACAAGTTAACAATATAACAAAATTCCATATTTGCATGTATTAAAGTTACTTTTGCATTTTTAATGAATTTCAATGATAAAAGTATGAAAAGTAGTGTTTTGTAAAGGTTCAAAAAGTCACATGGGTACAAGGGGAAACCCAGGGGTACCAGTGTCAGCATGCGGGTACGCAGGCACAAGTACATCTTGCCTTTTGGGTATGGCTTGGATTGGGTCTGGATTAGACCTCATCCAACCCATAAAAGATATGCCTCTAAGCAAGCCGGTTGTCAGTGTGTTCCTGTAACTTGCTGAGAATTTCCTGTTTGGATGCTTATAATGAGCAACTTTAAGGATATAATCTCTTGTTGAATTTCGTGACTTTCTTCAAGAATTTCCTGTTAAATTATATCTTTTTTTATAAACCGGATATACTCCCAACAAGTTTAGCATTTTGTATGCTACTACTGCATTTAGCAGTTATTGTTATTAGTAAGTATTAAATTATGTTTTGAGTTTTTGTGGATTATATGTATGCATATTGTATACCCTGTCATATCCCTTGTACCCACAATTTACAAAAATGGTGTGTCCCAACCCCGTACCTGCACCTACGTGACATAGGTAATGAATTTATTTGCCTGATGTTTGAGTTCCATATCCAATTGTTTCAAATCTAGAATGTTAGAAGCAATTTCAGAGAACATCTACATGAACATATTGCTTAACCTGAAACTAAATATTAGCTTAAATTAGTAAACATCGCAAGGAAAAAGAAGCCCAAATAAGCAGCAGTTGAGGGTGGAGAATACTGCTATAAAGACATAAATACCTGCAACCATCCACCGTCGTCCTCTGGTGATTCCTCAAATATCTTGAACAAGACAGACAAGAAATTCTGGCAGAAGGAGCCCAAAACCTCTAAATTACCAGCAGCAACTTCTGGAGTGTAATGACTTCTAACCCTCTGTGTAGATACACTTATTTCTTGTAACTCACTATCAAGATGGTTAATATTTCCAGATGCTGCTGCCTTGTTCTGTTGGATAAGTATCTAACAATGACATAACAAGAAGCAAATTATGGATAAGTTCACATTCAATATTTAAACAAAACAAACAAACAACGAAACAGACACATCCAGAATAGTTCTCCCAGAATAACAACCTGCAAGCTCGAGCATATTAATCCACGCAATTCAGGTTCCCTATTAAGTGCCTCTAGCAATGGCTTTGCAAGGCTTCCAAAGCTATGAGCAGTATCCATTGGATAGTTGCAAAAGCTGGGCAGTAATGACCAAAAGGAGTACACCAATCCTGCCATGTTCCTCGATGAAACAACCCGTCCATCTTTCTCCAGCTATGGAAGGGAAGGTACTTAGTTGAAACTTAAACAACCATCACTAAAATGAAAATAAGCTCACAGTCTGTATCAGGCAAGCTTCATACCATTTCAGACTTTTGCTTCAGTGTTAAAGCTGAATTCAAGATCGTATGAATATAGAAGCTCAATCGACCACCAACAGTGTGTTGCTTCAGTATAGGGAGCAACCATACATCAACTTGAGATGGATCTTCTGCATTGAACTTAAGCGGAAGAATGCTTAAGAAATTCTCAGGTCCCATCGCACGAAGAGCTGATCCCAAACATTTGTGTAGCTGCACAAATAACAGATATTAAAATAATTGCACTGAAGAAAATTACTGAACAACTAAATCAACCAAAAAAACATAAGACGTCATTTCCAAACCACCAGCAGATAAAATGCAGGACATTGAAAATGGGAAATTATTCTCATGTCCCCAGGCCCCACTATATTCAGCTAAGTCACATGGATACGGGTTTGGCAATTTTAGAAAATTTAGGTACGGGGGTATGGCAGAGTGTATTTGTACATATACACATTGTATATATAATAATCCACAAAAATTCTCAAAATTAAAGAAAAATGAGAGGGAAATATAGAATCTTGGTGGAAGGGAAATAAGAAGGAAGGGAAAATCATAACTAAAGAACAAATTAAGTTTGAAAATATAAATTTTTAAGTTTTAAAATACAGCTGTACCCAGCCGTACCTGTGTCTCCGTACCCACATATCGACACGGGTACTTGGGCAGGTCACACATACCCGTGTGACAGGTTTTCAGCCACATAGGCTTCAGAAATAGCTAGCAAGTGAATCTTGTCCAACAAACTTCACTTTCATAAAAATGACATAAGGCCAGCTGAACAAAATGCAAAAACACCAGATCAATCAAGTTTGTTTCTGAGAGAAGTTTGCCTCTTTTCTATTAGAAAGAACTTCATCAGGTAGCTTTTCGATATCGGCGAGGCTTTTCACAATCCCCTCCATTAAATATAATGATGATTCCCCTGCATTGACAATAAATATTATGGCTAAAGTGTCAACTAAAGATGGATAAACTTTCACTGATATGCTAAATTGCATATAACTAGCAAAATTAGACAGAAGGGGCATCTAGTTCATAATTTAGTAGATATATCCCACAAGAAACCAACACATTCCTGAAAATGACGTCTTCATTAGGGAAACAAAACATCATACAACAGTAGACTGATTAAGCCATAATACCATTTAGGAAACAGAAAATCATTTCATGAGTAGATTTTTATAAAAGAGGAATAGAAACACTTGAAGCTCATTTCAGCAACTATTTGTTTTGTTTGAAGTTGATCATGCGTGTGAAGGCATAAATCTTCATAACATATCGTGTGCGAAAGAAACAAAAAAATTATATTGGCACTATGCAAGAAATGAAAAGCACACACCAGCAAAGTGAGCCCTACCTAATTTATCAAACATTACTGAAAGAATCTGAAGTGACAAGTCCCAGACTGCAATGTACTGATAACCAATGAAACCCTCAAGAGATGCACATATTTTCTCTATAGTAGTAGGAGCAGACTTCCTTGTGCCACCGTTCATATCCATCTGTAGCTGACCAACACCCTGCTTGATCAAGACTTCATCGACACATGTTTCAATGAGATCCTTTAGGGCATCCACGGCTGCGAAGACAGCCTCTGCATGCTTACAGGCCAATACTTCTGTGACAATGAAAAACAATATTTAAAAAATATAATCGAGTTTTTTTCTTTTCTTCAAAATATATTCAAATTCATGCCAGCAAGTGAAAGACCAGAAAGTTGAGCAAACAAAAGACGATAATAATCTGGAAGGATTCTCGGATAGTAGACAGAAAATAACAAACAGACCTCCAAGTGCGTTGAATATGGTTGGCAGCTTCACCACACAAACATCTCTATTAAGAGAATATACTTTCTTTGTGACAACATGAATAACACGCGATCTGAATATTATATCTTCCGCTGATTTCCCTTCAGCAGAAACAGACAAAGCCAAGGAGCATAAAAGATCTTGCAGCACTTCAGCAACAACCTCTGAAGTTGGACTCGTGCATATTGCATACAAAATATTCATAATATTTCTGGTAACAATTGGTTGCCCTAGTTCAATAAGAGTCTTGAAGTACTTAACGATATTAGATGAAGCTTTTGATGACATTAGGGGAACGCAATCTTTGAGAGCATTTAATATATACAGAACTTCCACAGCTCCTTTGGTCCCATCGGGTGCAGTTGTACCACTTGACTTTGAACCACTTGCAAGCAGAAGAGACCTTTCAAAAATGTTTGCAATTCCTTCGCTTGCAGGGGCGATCATGGTTGAACCATGAAAGCCGTGTAAACAATTTCGAAGGGACACATGGGCCTGCCTTCTGACCTGTTACGCAACAGAAACAGCAATATCTAAATCAAATTATTAATCTCCTCCCATAAGTAACAAAAAAAGACCCACTACATAAGAACAAGAGAAAAATAGAGCTGCAAAAGCCAACTACAGGTTTATAAAACCAAATCCATCATTCCCCTCACACACCCACATACAAGATTCGACAAACGACCGTTTTATGGTGTTGATATACATGCACCGCTGAAATTCAGATAAAATCCAAAACGCTTACAAGAGACAATCAGAGGACACTATGATAGAAGATCCTTACATTCTTAAACTGACACTATAATTACTCGGTAAAAGAAGCACCAAGACAAGCGGAAAAAGTTACAAATTTCAAAAAGAAAATTCCGCTAGACAAATGCCGATAAACAAGAAAGAGAAATTCGCATGCATTACCAAAGTTTGATCGTGTAATACAATTAAGCACAAATTTAAATTTAAAAAACAATAAGTATCATTTTTTCCCCTGACGTGGGACACCGTCGGGAATAAGTCACGTCGGTTCTTACCTCAGCAATTACTGCTCAGGAGCATTAAAACAGAACAAAGACAGATTCACAAAACTAGTTTTCCAAATTAAAAAAGCACGAGAGGTATACAATTCAGTTGTAAAACGATCCAATAAGTGGAGTGACGAACTCACCTTAGGCCTTTGATCGGTTACATGAGTGAGCAGGAAGCCATAAGGCCGAGCCATACCCGCCCAATCAACTTTATCGGCAGCCACCAGGAGCTGGGAGACGCACTTCAGCCCGGCCTTCACAGCCGCCGGCGACTGCAAGCTGGAGCCCAGTACCCTAACCACAACCTCAGCAACAGAGAGCCCCTTGCTCTTGAGGACAGCTGGTGAAATCCTAGAGATGGAGACTGATAGAAGGTTGAGGAGCGCGGCGATCGCCGGGTCGCCTGACTGGAGGGTCGACGGACCGCCTGCTAGCCGCTCGAGGGAGGAGACGGCGGCGCCAAAGTAGGAGATAGGAGAAAGGGGCAGCTTTTGCTCTCGGAGCTCCTGGGATATGGCTCCAGCGACTGCGCAGAGGTGCTGATGGTCCTCCTGGGAGGAGTTTTTGTACCTCGTCATGATCGACTCGCAGAGGTCGCAGGAGGCGTCCCCAGAGAGGCAGAACCCATCGTCCTCGTAGGCATCCATGGCGTTGAGGTCCATGAATTTTTTTTTTCTCCTCTCTCTGGCGGAGAGAAGGATTAGGGTTTTCGGCGGGTTCAGGCTTTTTGGGCTGCAACTGCAACGGTAGCGGAGGGAAGAAACGAACCCGCGCCTTCTTTTAAGCGGCCCCGCTTCTTTTTTGCCACGACCCTTGTGGGTCCCCTTCCCGCTGGGAAAATGTTTCCCAGGAAAATCATTGATCGACTCTCAAGAGTAGACCCATTATTACATGCTCTTCTTGTCATATCGAGGAAGAAAATTTGCAATCAACGGATCCTAAGGCGAGAGCGTCGTATTTCATATGTGAAAATTATGGAATCTCATAACAAACACACTGATTTCGTCGTGAGACGTATTAGTGCTTAAGGGCTAATTGAGCTCGACCTGTTTAGAATGTGACATGCTTTGTACCTTAAATGACAAATATATCAGAATCAGCGTGCATTTATACTTTACTTGTTGACACATCTTTTTCAATTATAACATTTGAAACGACAAGATCTTCTGCAAATACATAAAGTTGGTTGTTCTTATGGGAGAAATATATGTACAAAGAACTACCGTTCTTATTGTGTATAAGGCCGCCCATCAGCCCACGCAGACCTAAGCTTTGACAAAGCTAGACTGGCTTGAAGTCCTTGTAGGCAGCTCAAGCCCAACCTGCTTAGTTATTATGCTTAGTTATTAAGTTCGTCCGGTACCTGGTCTGATGTTCATTTATATTTGAAACTTTTAACATTTTATATTTTAATATCTCATAAACTATTGGCGACATGTCAATATTTTCTAAGGAAACCATCGGCAGCACACTAAAAGTTTTCAAGGGAGTCATCGATGATGTGCCAAGAGTTTTTAAGTGAGCCGACTATCGGCATCATGCTAGAGATCGTTCTATTACCAACTGAAATAGTTAAGGAGATCGTTCTATTACCAACTGAAATAGTTAAGGGTTCTTTCGGTTTGATACATTCATATTCCTATCAAAAATTTTATTTCTTCTATCAATGCCACAATTGGGGAAGAATATAATTTTCGAGATTTACATAAAAAAACTAGGATTATGGAATTGCGAAGCATAATTTTTTGAGTTTTCAAATTAAAATTTAGATAAGTATGAGTAAAACATCCATGGTTCTGTGAATCTTTTTTATCCAGCCTAGGTGTCAAATAATTGTGAATCCAATTCAATCTAGTCGAATCACATTATGTCTTTACTCGAATCACATTATATCACATTGCGTGTTTTTTTAGTCCTTGAGAAGGGGACTTCCAGTGTACATCGGTTTCTTCGGTCCCGTTAAGATAGAAACAAGTTAAATCCGTCTATTTTGCTTGACAATTTTCCACAACCTATTTTCTCTCGTTTTTTTTTTTTTTTTTTTAATCTGAAGCCCTTTAAGTTCAGATCATGTCTCTCAGGCCAAGTCTGATAAGATGAATAAAATTTACTCGGGGAGAAAGCGGGTGTTGTCCAAAGGAGCTGTCAAACATGAGAGAAGAAAACATTTTCTTCTCTTTCATTCTGAAAAATAAAGCCAACAAAGTCGGTTCCCAAGCTCTCTCTTTCTTCTACTGCTTTTATACTTGACAGTTTGTCACACAGAGTCTCCCACAGACACTCTTGAAAGGGCACATTGCATCAACACACGGCTTGAACATAGTCGACTTATTTTCTGTATTTTGGTAATTATTTTTGTTGTCTAATAATCTACATTTAATAAATATAAATCATAAACGTATGTATCTGTTTCCTCCGGACTGGCCGATTCAAATGAGTTTTAACGTACCAACAGTTCCTCCGGACTCAAAATATTACCTTCCAAAGCAAACTTTCATAGGCATACGAGTTGATCATATACATGCGTAAGAAACCATAGAGAAAGGTGAAAACATTCTAATGTACCTGGAGAGGAGGTATTTACACTAACAAAAATAGATGATGATCACATTCCTTCAACCTTCCTGCAAGCCCTTCCCCCTGCAGCCCATCTCAGGCAATGGGGATCTCTACCGTTTTCTGCTCGCTTGAAGGTGGAATCCTTGCCACTGTGACTGTTAGCACCCCATTCTCACACCTTGCTGAGATTGAAGAGACATCAGAGTCATCTGGCAGATTGAATTTCCTTACAAACCTTGAGGATGCCCTCCTCTCCATTCGGATGTATCTGCAGTCCTCTTCATCTCCTTCTTCTCTTTTCCGCTTCCCTCCCCCTCTCAGAACCAGGATCTTCTCATCTTCCACTGTTACCTGTATGGGATGCAGGCCATATCTATGAAGAGCATTTCCTATAACAACTCACAGAATTCCACTGGTTTCATTAGGCAAGTAGCTGAAGGGTGACGACCCAGAGAAATATCGTTTGGATTCAGAAGTCGGCTGAGTACTTCACAGCAAAGTCGTAAATCTGATCATCGTGGAACCCACATATTTCACAAAACTAAGAGAAACATAAAACCCAAAAGGAGGGAGGGAGGAGAAAACGTAAATGACGTTGCGCAACGATTCAATCACTGCCCATAACTCGGTGCAACCAAAAAGTGCTCAGAATGCATAAAAATGCAGGTTCTAGTTCTAGAATTCGCCATTTTTCTTCCGAAAGCAAAAATTAGGACCAACCTCAAGATGACAGTCCACATCATCATGGTGTATAGGCCAGCACCAAGCATGGCCCTCCGAACCTATCACACAATACTGATTCTTCGACGCTTCCCATAAATTCATAACTCAAAAGACAGCTTTACAATAAGAGGAAAGATCATCGATGTTCATAAAATGGAAATGAAAATCCTAAGCTTGTTAGTTTTACAACCCATGGGGAGTGTAAAGGCCAAAGTTTGGTTGGTCAGGAACTTGAGCGATGCAAACTCCACATAAAGAAATATAACCAAGTCTAGTTGGGGGCCTAATTTCAGAAGCCTTAGCCCAATAAACAAACAAACTTCAGAATTCTTGTGAAACTGGATTCTTGAAGCTGGACGGCAGTAAATATATATGTCATAAAAAACCCGTAGGAAGTAAAACAAAAAATTTGGACACTATGAATGTGAATCAGGAAGGCCTACTGTTCAAAACCTCGAAAACCTTTAGCCTACAAACTTGAACTTAAAGCTAAATAAAGCGAGTGCAGTCCAGGTCATGTCATCTCTTGTCAAACACCAACATAAACTAGCTGCATGGTGTACCATCATCAACATCAGTATAAGATGCCCGGGAACCGTATAAGTGGTTTGGGTATATGTTGCATCAAACACTAGATGACCTTGTCTCAAATCAATCCAGATTGCAACCCAGATAATAAAAAATGAACGGCTGGTATCAATTGTCATACCTGAATATCAGCTTTGGAGAAACCAGGGACGTCCACGTAAAAGACATACTCCTTGGACGTTCGCAATATATCAACTGGTATCACTGACACCACATTCTTTTCTTCATATTCATGTGAATGAGTTTGTGATGTATAATGGATGAAGTTCCGTAGCCCAGCAGGGGAATGAAGAAAGTGTTTCACCATCGAGACGGGGTCGCCGTCTGCAAGGTTATCCTTGTCGAGCATTGAACTCATTTTCTCACTAGCAGAAATCCACTAACAAGATGCAGTTAACAAACACCATTTACGGCTCAGATCGTACTGAAGTGAAAAATGCAATCGAAATTACTGTGAAGGTGAAGTTTCAGATCATGAGAATGAAATGATCCTGTTAGTCAGACCCTTATTTATATCAAACAAAACAATCACACCAGTTTTCTACGTCACTTCGAATGCAAAGACAGGCTTCCAACGACACTCCAGTATCAGAGTCTGAAACCCCAGGAGTTCCAGTCAATTAATTCCCAAGAAATTGGCCGTTATTTTCTTTCTTCTTCTTTACTTCGAGATACCAATGTTCATAAGTAAAACTTTAAGATGCTTGAGTGACGCCAAATCCATGTTAGGAACCTTTTTCTAGCATCAAAACTCGTTCAAAAAGACGCTTGTTTTGAAGTTAGAACCAGGCCTACACCGTGAGAACGTAAAACAGAGCTTAGAACAGGAAAACGTTTGAAGTGTACTGCGAAGCCCCTAATCGCACTTTCAAAGTGAAAATTTCTCGTAAAAAAACTCAATTTCATCATAAAACATCATGCGTTCGCAATTTACGAATCGTCCTTATGGCAGTGTTCTCATTATGGCAAAACAGGGGTTTATCCGCTTATGTCTGAAAGACCGGTAAACTATGTTCTTCTGCGAGATTCTCTTAGAACAAAAACTTAAGGGGTTTCATTCCCGGAACAGAGTGTACGCCCGAAAACGGAAACACCATTTCCGGCAAGAAAAAATAAAAGCCCTTAAGAAACACGACCATGGAAAAACAAAAAGCAGAAGAAACCAGGGAATCTTAACCTCGCGAAACCAAAAAACAGGATGCCCGCGGATTAAAACCACCAGAAATTAGAGGCAGGCAAAGAGAACAACCAAATGCAGAGCTCGAGCCCTCGGAACAAATTCAAGCTTTGTTAAGAATTTCAAGCTAAGTGTCAAGCGGACCTCACCTAAGAGGATTGCCTTCTTCTACGTCGTCTTCGTGCCCCTCTTGTTCTTTGACGAGAGTCGTCAATGGCGGACGGGAGGCAACGCCCTCCCTCTGCAACAGCGAGAGCACTCGAGGAAGGGAGGGCCTCCAACCAAGACGGGTCTAGAAGGTGATCTGGCATACTAGTATCACAGTTTCGGGTACGATCCAATATTCTGCACCAGAATCCGCAGAGTCGGATCTGATTAAGGTCGAAGATCCCAGTAGTTTGAACCAGCACATCCAATCGGTATTTGATATTCAATATCCAGATCTTGCGATAGCCAGATCAATAGGGACTGGGAGTGGATTTCAATTTCCTGGATCTTGTGATAGTCATTCTCAACTTCAACTTGGACTGCAATTCAATTTCTTGGATCTTGTGATAGTCATATTCAACTAACATAATAAATAGGGGCACCTCAACATAATAAATTAAATTATGTTTAATCATTAATATGCAAATAAACTAAAATTATATAGGTCGGTGTGGGCAACTGCCTGCACAAGCCTAGCTCCGGCACTGCCATGCACCACCGATCTACCTAATCCCTGCATCATCATAGAAAATATGTTTAAGATTCAGTTGGCTCGATATTGGGTCCCGTATGATGCAACAACTAAGAAAAAAAGGAAAGCACATAGGCATGTTCCATGTTCGCCACGTGTTGTAGTTACCGACTCTCTTCATATTTTATTCAAGAATAGACATTTGTTGCTTTCTTAACAATCTTAATATTTAATCCTAACTACTGCCTAATGTTCCTACCAAGCTCCTAACACTTAAATTAACCGAATTTATTTAATTAATCTGATTCTATGGCATGAATACCATCCTCTAACGAGCAATCTATATTATCTCTTATCACGTAGATGACAGGAAATGAGCCTGTTCTAATGTCTAGTTTAATCCATTTGTTTTGTTTTTAATTAAAACTTGTTTGTTTAATCTTTTGTCTGCGAAAGAGACCGCGCGTTTAGAGACACGAGAAGACTTCACCAATCATTTGCATGCCATTAACCAATTTTTTATTCAAGTATATGGCCGGACAAGAAAATACATATTATCATTGCAATCATAACTATATGCATATTAGGTAATTCGTTATTTTATAAAAAATCTTGCTAAGAAACGACAGTTTTACGATTACGATGCACTCAAGTAAAATCATGTTTATAAGAAAATAACAACAACATTGTATGGAGTGGTTTGATGGTAAAAATGCATTTATTAAGATGTGATAAGCAGTCAAACAAAACCGCTTGCGATAACACAACTATAGGAACACATTTATGATACACTCAAATAAAATCATAATAAAAAGGCTACGGTAAATACTTGAAAAAATTAATATGACAATAACAATGTATTGATTGGTTTTACGAAAAAAATGTATTCAGAAATATATAGTTCTATAAAATAGAACACCATAATGCTATTGCAGAATTTGTTTTATAAGTCACCCAAATAAAACTGTGCTTATAAGGATGCAATATGCACAACAAATCATGTGATAATGCAACTGTAGGAGGATATCCAAAACACTCAAGTGAAAAGAAGTTTACAAGGAGGGAATAATAACTCAAAAAGATTAAATACGACAACGACATTGTAAGGACTAGTTTTACGATAGAAAGACACTTACTAAAATGTGATATAAGCAGTTGGACAAAAAATCATGCGATAACAGAACTACAAGATTCGTTTTATGACACAGTCAAATAAAATCGTGTTTACAAGACCGCAATAAACACAAAAAATCATTTGCAATAATGCAACTCCAAGTTTCGTTTAACAATACACTAGTAAAATTGTGTTTACAAGAACATAATCAGCACTCAAAAAAGTTAAATGTGACAACAACATTATACTAATTGATTTTATGATGAGTCATTGAGTAGCACTGAATGGCTTGACAGGGACTGCATAATTCTACCTTGGGCAATGAGCCACGCCCGATATTACACGAGGCAAAGGTGATACAGTTTTCATGCAATTGCTCGATTTTTAGCTATGGATTTTAATCGGTGAGGACTCATAATAGATGGTTTGTCTCAGGTGGTTTGCACATTTCACCATCACAGGTAGAATACCAAGGCACCGAAGTCGCCCTCACATGACCTTTGCCGGCTCCCTTGACTTCACCCCTATAGATTCTGAAGTCGCCCTCACATGACCGTTGTCGGCTCCCTTGACTTCACCCCTGTAGATTCTGCAGTCGCCTTCACATGACCTTTGCCGGCTCCCTTGGCTTCACCCTTGTAGATCTTGAAGTCGCCTTCACATGACCTTTGCTGGCTTCCTTGGCTTCGCCACCAGTAGGTCCTGAAGTCGCCTTCACATGACCTTTGCCGACTCTCTTGGCTTCGATCCTGTAGATCCCGAAGTCGCCTTCGGGCTTCACATGACCTTTGCCGGCTCCCTTGCTCCAATTTGACGACTTGTGTTGGAACCATACGGCGATAAAATGTATCCAACATTGGTGAATTCTGTTGCCGAAGGAGGAGAGAGCAGCCATTGGAAAACCTTGGCTGCGATGGGACGAAACAGACAAGCCGACGGAGGGAGGGAACCAGCACGAGAAGGAAATTACCAAAAACCACCTCACTTTGCACTGAACACTTGTTTCAAATCCTACGCATTTAAAATAATTTCGCTATAAGTATTATATATATACTTTATTATTGTACTGTTAAGTTTTGGATATTTCTGTACTTTCGATAGTTTCTCAATAAGAGAAACAAAGAATTCAATTTGTTCCAATATTTTCGGCTATTCCAGCAACAGCATTGATGAGAACTGGGCTCGAGAGAGACGGGGAGCAAATTTCTTGGGCACATTTGGGTTGGATTGGACTCGAATGGCCCTGATCCGGTTTGAAATTTATAATTTTGTCTGATTCTCTGACCTGACCTCTATTGCATGTATTTTGCTGTTCCTTTCCGGACCTGTTTCTCGCCACCCTAGGTATGGCCATGCCGAATCGGAGAAGCAGGTACCGAGACTGGACCGGACCACATGAGATCTTTGTTCTTTTTATACGTTACCTACATGTTTGGATGTAATGGTACATGAGTCAGTGGTCCAGAACCTAACACCATCAGGCTGCACATGTACATAATACGGCCTCATCTCTTCACAGCCGCGTTCCTGTCCTAGTAGTCTCTTTACAGCCATGTTCCTAGCTGGGCTTGGACAGGGACAGGGACAGCGCACCTAGGGCAGCTTGTGTTGCAGCTCAGTCAATCAATCGCGTGTTTGATTGTAGAGACAGCGTCCTTAGATCAAATATCTCAAGAACACATTTCAAGACACTCCAATGTCAACAATAAGAATTTGGAATCAAATATGCGAAGGAAAATGAAAAAGGGCACAACGGTCATTTAAGAGCAGAAGAACAACATGGTTCCAAGGGTCAAATTTTTTTTTTTATCAGGTAGGGTTTTGCTAAGATAGACGGCCGTTTTTAAAATCCAAAAAAACACTGAATAGTTATGGGCTCCACGTTCATGTTTGGAAGGCCTTTGCGAACCCCACCGCCAACATGTTTGTCTCTATCGGTGCCGGTTTCATTTATTCAAAATAAATTGCTTTTCAAAATGATCATATTAAATAATAAAAATAACGATTTCAAATTAATTAAATAAATATTAGGTTTATAATTCATAAGCCATGTCCAATTACCCTGGATATCAGAGTTCGTTGGAAAGCGTAGAAGGTGTGAACGGAGAAAGAGTGTGTATGGTGATCCAGGTAAAGTACTGGTAATCTGCTGCCGAAGTCATTGCCTGTACTGCCGCTCCAACCTTTCAAGATCTCTTCAAGATGTTTCGATAGTATCAAGTACCAAGCTGTTGATATTGTACATCGTGGACTGCGGATACCAAGGAGGATCTTTCCATGAGATAGCATTTTTATCAGAGATAACATAATAAAAACTGGAGCGAAGAATGGTGATGATAAGAAGATGGAAATGCCAATTCATACTTAGTTGTTTATGAGATTTTTTTTCAACGCAAGAAATATCTGGTGTGAATGTCAAAAATGGCTGCCACGATTTAGATTTTAGAGAGATCGCTGCTCATAACTATTGAGATGGGGAAGATGAAGAAAAGGACGTTACCGCTGCTCCCAGGAGAGGAGTTGACGCCCGAGCCTTTTGTTCGACCCATTTGGAAAGAAGCGAACTCCTTGGTTCAACCACCTTCTGCTTTACAAAGGAAAAATTAAAGCATCTTTTCTCAGGCTCAGTTTCTTTAAGTTCCTTCATTGGGTGAGGCTATGTGAAATTTGAGAACCGTCAAATGCAAATCATGCTTACTGCTTAGTCACTTGGAGAAAACTGAACTTTACAAAACTTTAGCTTGTGTTTGGCAGTTGGAAAGAATAATTTAACCTGCCAAATTATTATTAATCATTTGTTCCAGTTTGGTTGGTACAGACAAACTTGCCATTGTATGGCTAGTTGTTTTGCATATTGCAATGGTGGGGCAAACTGCAAAGTAGTGGCGGAGCCAAAAAATTTTGGGTACCAGGCAATGTTATAAAAATTCTCATTTTTGAAGGGATACAACATATAAAAATAAGTAGATAATTGTAAAACTATGTAAAAATAAATAAAAATTTTGTTGCTAACATGGGCAACTGCCCACGTCAACTTATATGTAGCTACGCTACTGAAGCCAAAAATCATTTTTTTTTTCTCCTCTCCATTTCGAGGTTCAAAACTGCTTTGGTATTTGAGTAGAGAGTAATATATCTGCCAACTTAAGTATTGTGTATTTACTGTTTACAGTACAAAAAAGTAACTAACCATGAAAATAAACTGATAGGGTAACAAAAAAACCTGCTTGGTTGAGAAAGGTGACCTTGTTTGGTATTTAAAAGAAACCAGTGGACTCATATCGAGGTAATTCAGAAATAAGAGATGAGTTTTTTTTTTTATGATAGCGGCAAAAAAAAAAAATAGTTCGGCTGGAAATTCTCGAAAGAGAAACCCCACATGTTCCAACGCCCAAGTGGAGCTCTTTATATGCAAGGAAGCTTCCTTCTTTCTTCCCAATCTTCCCTCTTCTCTCTTTCTTTCAAGTTCTTCCATTTTTCCCAGACTCTTCTCACTCTCTGTGCCATTTCACGTTTCACCAACAACAACTACAAACAGGTGAGTCGGAAACGTTCTCCCATTCCGTCAGAAAACATTCTCTCACATTTTTTTTCTTCTTTTGTTTCCGCAATCATGATTCATCTGCATTGAGTCGCGATCATGATAAATCCAGTTTCGCTCAACTCCCAATTTTTGTTAAATTCCTGTTTGGATATCTAAATAAACACGGGGTTTTCTCCTCCCCACGTTCAGTTGGTTTCCCCAGCGCCCAACTTTTCCGGGAAAATATACATCCGTCATCGATCTACCCTGTTTTTTTTCCCTCGGTGGTTCCTTCCCGACGTGTGAAACAGTTTCCTTCCGGTCCACATTCTGCAAAAGCAGGACGAAAATGAGTGTTTGAGATCGGGAAATTAAGTTTTCAGAAAACCAAAATCCTGCTTCTGAATTTAACTGAAGATTGATTCTCAGTCTCATGCTTTTTCGGTCCAAAATCACAATAGAACACCGACTGCTCCCTTCCTCACGTAAATCGAGATTTTCTTGGTTCCGTCCAGCTTCATGCTTTCCGGTACGCGCATTTGTTTTCCGGTTCGCATGTGAGTAACGGAGCAGAGCAGTTCTTGGTCCATTTTTCCCCACATTGTATGCGAATGCCCTTGTTTCGGCACATCGATATTTTCTTTTCCTGGCCGAACGCTGAGAACCGGTTCTAGACTTATCCTCTCACAACTGCTTTTCAATTTGTGAACCGGATTTTGTTCCACATTTGCTTCATCTTTGCGTTCTTTAATTCCGGTTATCTAGGAGAACCGGTTTTAGTTGGGAATTTGTTTGGAAGAATCCAGTTTCCTAAAATCCAGAATCCTTGCAGGCATTTCTGTGTCCGCGATGGCGAAGGGAGGCACCATATGGAAGCTCAAGTTCATGATCAAGAAGTGGCGCGGCCTGAGCAAAATTGGTCGGTCAAAGTCAAGCTCAAGCGTTGACTCAAAGCTACCGCCGTCGGACGACGGCTGGTGCTTGGACGCCGATACTGGTGAGGTCCCAGTTGGCTACCAGGCCGTCTACGTCGGGAAATCGCGCCGGCGCTACGTCATCAGGTCGGACCATGTGAACCACCCCCTTGTCCGCGAGCTCGTCGACAAGTCAGAGGGCTCGGACACAGTGGTCGTAGGCTGCGAAGTGGTCCTCTTCGAGCACCTGCTCTGGATGCTAGAGAACGCTGACCCCCAGCAAGAGTCCATAGACGAGCTTGTCGGATTCTACGCATGCTGAGTGGAACTTACTTTCCCTGGAAAATGATTCTTGAGAGGAGAAAATCCGATAGAAGTTTGGGAAGTTGATAATTTTTATATAAACACGTATATATATATATATAGCTGCGTGAATTCTAGTGGCGTTTATTTAGTAACCTTGACTTGTAAGTATGGACTGTGATAAAATAGTACAGGCGATACCACGTGAAGGGGGAGGTTGATGATTAACCCTTTCGCTTAGGTTGACGGAATTAGTTCACTTAGGCCACCATGTGTCCTCTCATCTTATTTTGTTGCTTTCGGATGTGTACCACATTCATTATATAATTTAGTTTCATTTTGCAATCTCTTTCTTTCTCTTTATATGTGTATATTCAACAAATGATAGATGGTGAAATTGGTCTCTAATGTAGAAACTACTTCCCGAAATTTAGAAGGTGCTATCTTGATGGTATTGAAAAATGTTGATCTCGAGATTAAGAAGGCCGAGGAGAAAGATATATTTTTATTGGTTCGCACCTCAAAGCTGCTTACATGTTCTACATAAAAAAACAAAAGGGAGAGAAACGTGGCGCGCGCCGAGTGCACCAAGCTCACGTGGTGTGTTCGGAGATCAAACACAGACCACGGACTACTTCCACCCTGTGGCAAAGGTTGCGGGCACAGATAGAAGTCTTGGAGCAGAACTTTTGAAGTAGCTATAGCTTCAACTTGAATGGTAGGAGCTGACTCGACTATGTCCCACACAAGGCAGAAGCATCCACAATGGCTGTGCATGAGTTCAGTTCAGTTCAGTTGTACAACTCTTTTCTTCAGCTTTGAGGATGCCCATCCAACAAGACTCCTCAGAGATCTTTAAATCCATGGTATGCTCAAATTAACCTTCTTTAAGTAAAGGTAAAGAGAACTGTGGATCATTGTGCGTCCATCTCATTCGTACATCGGTTGTTTTTTAATGGTTCTTTCTGGTGGCTAGCAACCAGTTTAGGCTAAAAAGAGATTCAAATATTCACTTTGCTAGGAACCGAGCTTAGCTAGGAGACCTTCAAGTTGAAAAGGATCGCTTAACGTAAAAGAAAACTAAGAAATTAAACGACCTTACAACTGATGAAGGACTTGTATAATGCCATTCTCTTGGGGTTTTTGTGCAGAGGAGGGAAAAGTTTTCAGGGTGTATTATTTCTTGGGAAAAGATTTGACATCGAAAGAGTTTTCAGTTTACTCTGAAAACTCTTCTTTCTCTTCTGCAAAGCTGTTTGCACGGCTTTTTTTTTTTTTTTTTTTTTCAGTTTGTTGGTCTCCACAGAAACCTCAGACTTTTTTAGCAGAAATATTTAAAGATGCTGCGCCTCATTAAGATTATCAAGGAAGTAGGAAACTAATTAGAAATGCATATTGATACCCAAATCCCATAAGGGCCATGTTTTGCAGCAACTTGGGTTCCATGATTGAGGACAACTTATTGCTCTTTCCTATAAATCACTTGGTTCCAAAAAAATCCCACGCGCAAAATAGCTGCTTAGGGCCCATTTGATAACTCTAATGCCTCCCCAGAAACTATATATTCTTCTTTTTCTCTCAAAACTGAATGAATCGATCACTTTTTACCCATAGGTAAATCTTCAAGATTCTAGATCCATGAATTTAAGAATAGAGCTTCACCCTCTTTGATTTTAAATGAGACATTTTCTTAATGGAAAAAAGGATTTCAAGTGTGGATCTTAGATCAAATCAATGGTCTTAGGTCTTTACTTTGATGAACCATGGATTTAATCGCAAATCTTTTATCACATCATCAAAAGTATGCCACACTTGATCGGATTCGTAGACTTTAAATAAATCTGAATTAATCAAACATATCTTTTGAACAGCTTGCGTTCAGATAATCTGAACACAAATACATTAGTTATTGCTCTTCGTCTTTTTGATATCTGAAACTTTTACATCCCCTAAACACATTTTTAGTTATGGTAATAATTTCTATCTCTTTTGATCGGCTGCACCAGTGCGAATCCAAAGCCAGGGTGGTACAAAGGACGCAGAGCATCCATGGTTTTTTTCTTTTAGAAAGATTTACCAACTGTAAACTGCTGAATTGTCAGCAGTCATGAAGGATAAGTCTCGGGGCACAATTGAAAACGACTAAGCCTGTCACCGCAGACCAACTTTTGATGAAATCAAAATCAAGTCCATCATCACTTGGATTATTATATATTATAGACATGATCCTGTCAGCCCAGATCGTCTTTTTGATGAAACTGAAATGAAGTCCATCGCCTTATTATATACAGTATATATGGATTGAATAAATTGACAAACTTGATGAAGGGCTCTTGTAGTTGGGTCAAGAAAAAAAAAATGCAGTAATCCACCGTTCAATGATTCATTAAATCAACGAAAATTAACTCCTAAACGACTCCTTCTCCTTCTTTCTCTTCTTTCTCTCTCTCTCTCTTTTTACAAGTGCCAAAGGACTGCCCCAAGAATATCATAGGTTGCAAATGAGTGGGGATTGGTTTCAGAGGGTTGGGATTTTTTTGTTGTGATGAATCAGATTCCGATTTTCCGAATCAGATCTGTTTCGCAACTCTACTGCCAATATATTTCTCCACAAAATTAGCAACAAATTTCGGCAGAATTTGTTGCACGGATAATAACTTTGATCTTTAGATTTACAGATGCTCTTGCCTCTCATGATTGCCTTATTTTTTATATGTAGTTCACATTGAGGTACAATAAGCTTTCATTGTAGTAGACTGGAGGTCTCCCGCGACGAATCCGTGGCGGTTAACCAACCTCCAAAAGAAAAGTTCAAATTGCTTATTTTAAGTTCCATGTGATTTTTTATACATTATGTTGCCTACTTCCTGCTCATCTCAAATTGACCTAATGAAAAGTTGAGGAAGTTTTTGTTTGAAGACATGTCTTTCTTTTAATTTTTAAACGAGATTCAAATTTGATGTTCGTCCTCTACTCTGACAGTCAAATTAGTTAGAGCCTACCCTTACTATAGGCACTCTGAAACTTGGCCATATTGATGGCTGGTAAATGCTTCGTTTTGTGGTCATGAAATTGATTTATACCTTTCAACCATTAAAGCAAATGTTGGACTCGTTAAGAAAACTTAGGCATGAAAACCATTTACTTTTGAGATTATGAGCTAAAGATAAGTCAAATGAACATTTTTATGAAAACAAATTAAGTTCTTTACTTTATACCTTAGAGGATTGTACTGTATACATATACACAGATGGAGGCATGCATAATTTCTAGTAGGGAGCCTATCTAATTGATTAGTACCATTCAATTATTAAGTGGTTCATTTGAAAGAGGAGAAGCATAGGGGAGACCACCCATGTGCCCGTAAAGCACCTGTGTACAAAAAAACATTAGATCTAATTTTCTTGGTGGATCCGTCTTTGCAAGATCGAGCCACATGATTCCTTGTGAGCAAGAACACTATGATGAACTCAATTATTGGTCAAAACAAGAAATTATTCGGTGGGTCGGAAAGTCACGCCCCCTGGATTGTAAAAAGCAGAATTTCCATGCATAATATTGACGAACACTACATAAGGTCAAAAGGCAAGTGTGTGCGTTAGCTTATCCAGAAAAACGGGATAATCTAGGACATTATATTGTACGGTTCTATCTTCCACAATATAACAGTACATATCCCAGCTTAGACTACTGCCCTTTTCACGCTACGTTCAATCAAGTGCATCTTGTCCAACAATATCCCACAGGCCTTGTATTCTTAGTCGCGGTAGAAAACTTAAAATCTGCGAAATGCCTGGTATATCAGTATACTGAGGGAACTTATCTAATCCTTTTAGACAACAGAGCGTCCTCTGCCTTTGAAGGGGTGAAGCCTGACTGTACTGGTTTTACCTGCTGTAGCTAACATTGCTTCTGCTGTGTAAAACTGTGACGTGATGGGTATCTACTGTTGGTCGAAAAGAGAAAGTCGAAAAGCTAGATATCCTAAGATTTAGAGACTTGGGTATTGTCTTTTTCAATCTCAAATGCAGGCTTCATTATGGTTCGATGAAAATTTCCAGGTAAAAACAAAGGACCAAGAACAGGACCTGCAGCGCTTTTGACGAGGCAAGAAGGCAAGTTGCTCCCACATTGGCTCCACCAGAAACCAATGCCACTGTGTTAAGGGAAAAATGGAGGTTGGAGAAAAACAATGGCTGAATTTTGGAGTTTAAAATTCGGTTCCTTCATTTACTTGCCTAAAAGAGACTCTAAGTTTGAACTGGTTTCTCTTGTCGATGAAAGAAACTCAAACTTAAACACGTTTCTTTTTACCCCTCTTAACCGAGAAGCAAGAACAGTAAGAAAAAAAAAAAAATGGGGTGCGACGAGGGAGAGAAGCTTTGTACAGATACTTTCTGTCGTGTTGTTTTTCCGGCTAAAGATGGGAGCGCCATGACTAAAGCGGCCCACACCAGAGTTGGTGTTTGTCCTTTGCAAGTGTGCGTGCACACCGCAGACGCACACAGATGCCAACATTTGGACCCATTCTTCAATTACAACCAATCTGATCAATAATTGGACGCAGTATCAGTTTCAGGTTATAAACCAAAATTCAGCAGATCATGTTCGATTCCATTACAATTTTTAACTAATTGGATTCAATGACAACTTCGTCCACAGCTCAACCCAATTCGAATTTGCATATTGATCGACTACCTACTGCCCAATAGTTAGATGCATGGATTAGTAGAGAGACAGTGAAAGAGAGAGCAGCAACTTCCAATATCATTTGCAAAGTGAATTGAAGCAACAAAGAATGAGCTTTTCTTCAAACCATAAATTTTGTGAGTTGCCTGTAAATCAGTGCAAGCCCCAAAAACTGGAACAGTGATAGTTGCTGTGTCTTTTTTTCTCATAATGGTGAATGAGGTGGGGGCCTACTTCCCATGCTTAAGAGTAGGGTCCAGATCTGGACCCACTCTAATAAGGTGGAGGTTGGACCTATATGGAGAAATAGTCCAAAAAATGATGGTGCACGATGTGTGCGATATGGACAGGCAGCCTGATGGCCAACCGGCAGCAGGTCTTGCTTCACCCATCAATTGACTGTTATGTTTGATCTACTCCAATCCTTGGAAAAAATCTCTTTTTCTTCTCTCATCTATCCACTTTCTCTCCACCCCTCTTATTTCGTTTCATTATGCTAATAATTTGTATATTTTGTTCTTTCGATTTTGTTTTTGTAGTTTGTTCTTGTATTTAAGGGACTTCTTGTCCCCAAATAACTTGTATATTTCGTTCTTTCGATTTTGTTTTTGTAGTTTGTTCTTGTATTTAAGGTACTTCTTGTCCCCAAATAACTTGTATATTTCGTTTTTTCAATTTTGTTTTTGTAGTTTGTTTTTGTATTTAAGGGACTTCTTGTCTCCAAATTTTATTCATTCTCATTTTATCGGCTTTTTATATATATATCTCTCTCTATATATATATATATGTTCAATGCACACAAGCACCCATAATATGCACAAAACCAAAATATAACCTCACAGCCGAGTCCTTTTCCTTGCCCCAAAGGTCCAAAGCTGCTTCAATTCAGTGTTCGGGCAAGAAACCTATGCTATAACTAGAATCAACCATCTACCAAATCACCCATAATTTGAGCAAAACCAAAATATAACCTCACAGACCAGTCCTTTCCCTTGCCCCCCAAATGTCCAAAGCTGCTTCAATTCTGTATTCGCACAAACTGAGGATTTAGGGTTTAGGGTTTAGTGTTTAAATGTAAACTCATTTTTTAGATAAATTATATTAAATTCATATGTACATTTTTTATTTTTTAAAAATCTAAACGGGTGCCGTGGCCCTGATGCAGGCAAGTGAACACAAAAAAAACATGGGGCTGTTTTTGGTTACCAATTGAGCTATGTCCCGGAGCAAGTGAAGCATGCATGAAGAAGCCTGAGCCATGCTCAGATGTTTCTTTTATTTTTTTCTCACGCACAACTGATCCTTGGTGGACTTGGACCAAAGACTTGGCTCATGAATAGTAAATCATCACACCTATGATCCAACCAATTGGGAGGTGAAACAAACGCTTCATTTAATGATCCATGGAAGAGACCGCATTGGTGAACAAATGTTCCACCCCTTACAGTGAACACTGCATATAATGTAAATGTAAGTCTAAATGAGTTAAATATGTGAGATGCATTTTGCTAATTTAAGCAGTTAAAGATGCAAAAATTTGAATGCATGCTTGAAACTGCATTTTCAGGTGAGCGAGAAAGAAGGAGGTTGACAACCCACTGTTTAGAAATGGCCAATCAGGTATCCTTCATCGTGATTAAAATATAATTTTAATAGATAAATGATGTATTTCGTTGAAATGAGAAACAACGCGGGTTTTGGCTTATTTTGGGATAAATATACAAGTTTGATTTTTAAAATGGGGATAATAAATGTAGGGATGTGATTGGATGAATATATTCTATTATCCATTCGTAACAAATTAATCTGTTTCAGTGGGATCTGGATTTGCTTCAATTTTCTAAACGCTAATATAAGCGGAACTAATTAGAGATTACCAAATGCGCATAGCCTATCCAAAGATAGGCAATAACACTGAGGCCGATAACAATGATAAAATAATATTAACAATTCTTGCGAAAAATGACTGCTTTTACCTTAGGCCCCATTTGATTGCCCTGCAGGTGAAATTTCACCCATCCGTCTCACGACGTATCAAACGGGGTGAAAATTCACCGGTTGTTCTTTAAAACGAGCGGGTGAAATTTCACCCGCTCAATTGGTAGAAAGTAGACCATTCGGGTAAGGGATAAAAACGGGACTTTTTAAATTCATGTTAAAATTTTTTTTTAAAGAAAATGTAAATCTTTTATAAATACTAATTTAATATAAATTTTGACGGCATGAGAGCCTTTCATTTTTGGACTATTAAAAAAAACTATTATTTAAGTAAGAAAAAGACTAACTTAATATATGTTTATCATCAAATCACTTTTAAAATCATATTTACAAGGTTATATTGTAAACAAAATATTTTAATAATTAATTTTAACAGGTCCTTTTTTTTTGTCTCTTACCCAAGTGGTCTGGTTTCCAAATTAATTTGAATAGGCATCAAAATTAATGTTAACGGTTAGAAAACAGGTCGGGGATTGGATCTGGAATTTGACCCGAATTTGACTTCCCATAAATATCGAGAGGAACACCAAAAAGGGAACCGTTTAAGGATTCTAAGGAATTCATGGAAACTTCTTAGACTGCACAGGAAAGATGACGGAAGTAAAATAGAACGGAAATGGAAGGCGTTGCTGTGTAAATATCAAATTATGCACCTCAGTTCAAAAATCATAATTAATTCTTAAAAGTGATTGCTTATTTTAATCTAACTCTAAGTCGATGTATAGAAAATATGGATATATATGCAAGTAGCTAGACAAGGTATATGTATGCATATATGTAAACTACCACAAAAAAAATCAAAAGAAAAGCAATATTTTAATAAACAAATAATATAAATAAAAACAACACTCTCAAAAACAGAATTGAAAACAAAGTTTGGAACAAGGTGGATCAAGAAAACGTAAGTAGTCTGGATCAGTTTAGATCCAAAAAGATATCCACGTGCCCAAGTACCCGCTTAATTTGTTGTGTCACAAGACTATGATGAAGTATTAGATCTAAACCAGATTTTGCTAAACAAGAAAAAAATCTTAGATGGGAATGAATCTAGTAAAAACAATATAAATTATATTTCCTAAGTAATATATTAGCAACACAGATTAACAAATTAATGGGCGAGAGATTTTGTGACAGTTACAATAGAATCCCGAACAACTGAATCTGGGCCCAAAATATGAAAAACGGTCTTATCTAGTTTCATTTGAGAGGATGAAAACCGCAAGAAAGATAAAAAGGAAAGTCAGTAATTTCTTTTCCTGAATAACTATTGCCATATATCATGCAACGACAAGATTTTAGGCAGCCGCTGATATTTTCCCAAGTTATGGGAAACTATATATGCCAACTTTTACTGGCGATAATTTTGTTGCTTTTCTTGACTAAAAATTTAGTTGAGCAGTTATGTAGTAGTCTTGGAATTTTCACTTTCCATATTCATTCGGGATCTACTTAATATGGGCAACACCCATGTTATATTGCCCTCTCTTTCTTTCATCTTTGAGCTATGGGAGAATGACTTAACCGTGATCATGATCAAGAAACATGTTCACATCGTTCCAACGAAACCCCATCCTATGTTCTTGGAACTAAGTGTATAAATGTATTGAGGCGTATTACATACGAGAGGGTAAAGAATCAGAGTGATCATAAGGTTGATTAGAAGTTATCCATAAACATACAGCGACTTTGATCAAGTAAAAGATGCAATATGCAGAAACAAACTGGTTTATACATATATCTGCCGGTCTGGATTTAGATATCTTCTGGTGCGATTTACGAGAGAGAAAGAGGGAGAGATTATAATCAGGTTGTGCAAACTGTTAATAGTTATCTTTTGGTGTGACGAGATCAATTAAAGCCAAATTTTCGGACCTTATTTGCGAAAGAATCACGTTGAATCTTCGGCAATAAGTGCGAATCCATCTCAACGTAACAGACCGCGAAGAAGATTTGACTCCCAACTCTCAAATTAAACGACCTTTGAAGGAAATCAATCAAGCTGCTTAATCAAAGATAACTCTCAAATTAAACCGACCTTTAAGGAAATCAATGCAGTTGCACACTGAGAGAGATAGAGAGAGCGAGAGATCTTGAGAGTTCCGTTTGAAGTAGAAACTTAATCAAGATCGGTATTACAAAGTGAGGCATGAGGCACTTCGCCTGCTTTCATGATTAAATCGCACCGTCGGAAATTCCAAAGGAAGTTTCTTGGGGGAAAAAAAGGGAAAAAAAGTTAGGAACCCTGGTGGACGTTCGACGCCAAATCAGCCAAACAGATTCTACTTCTGCCTACTCCACAGTGCATCGCAGTAGCTCTTCTCTAGGGCTCTCTTCTCCTTCTCCTTCCACTCAATGTTCTTCTTTACGAACTCGAAATATTCGAGCTTCACAGAGTCCAAAAGAATCGCGCCGCCCACATCCTCAACAATCTCGCAATTCTGATCGCGCTTCGCTTCCGCCAAGAGCTGCTTGAACGATTCGTAATCTCTGAACGACTGCGGGACCTTGAATTCCTTCCTGCCGGGACCGACGTAACACGTCAGATACTCTTCGGGCGGCAACGCGATCTCCCCGCTGCGACTCGAAGTCGCCGACGTCGCCATTGAGCTCTTCCCGCTCCTGGTCACGCTAGCAGGAACCGGGTGCACGTCGGTGAACTCGCCGGCGCTCAGGCGAAAAGAGTCGGGTTCTGAACCCGCCTGTTCAGCGGGGAGGACAACCTCCTTGGGCGAGCGAGACTTGCTCCTCCAGAGGAAGCAACCGCTCATGGTTGAGAGCTGCAGAATGAGAGGAAGAGGGAGAGAGAGGGTTTTGAAGGGGAAGCGTTATGGCGATGGGAGCCAAGAGAAGCACAGGAAGGGGGATTATATAGCGGGTCGATCGATAAGTTTGGATCTGCGTTTTGGGAGAGTGGATCTTATGGGATTCGTAATATGAGGAGAAGATGATATAGATATATATGCATACAAACTTAAACCCGCTTCCTGAAATAGGAAACCTTCTAAATAACGGAAACGGGCCGGGTCGGACACGGGTAGGATGGGATCTGCTAGGCTAGGTTCATACCCAGATCCGACTTGCGCAAGATCTAATTACTAGCGTTTCAGTTGGATCGGATTCTTCTGGAAACCATTCCGAGTAGGATGGAGGTGGATCTTTCAAAAGAACCAAAATCATGCATGATTTGGGAAACTTAGAATTACTGTAAGAAAGGAGGTAGTAAATTTTATTTTTTGGTTTTTTGGGTGGGTAGAGTTACATTTGAGATGGAAGTTCCGATGATTATAATTTTACATTTAAGAATCTACTCAGATAAGTGTTTATAATTTTACTTAATCCCCTCCCCCCCCCCCCCCCCCCCCAGTTTTCCTTCTTTTATTTTTTTACTTTTTTTGGAGGATGTGATATTTGTGGGCGGAGTAGGAAAATGTGCAGTATGTACTGAACGTACGGACAGTACATTTTTCTCAAGTTTTGATGGGAACTGGGTTCGTGTGATCCGGATCCTTAAAACAGCTTTCTATCCAGTCCATATGGGAGATATTTGGCTTGGATAGTATCTAAATAATGAATAAGATCGGGTAGAAATTTGGCATTAGTTTCCCTTTTAAATAAATAGTCAATTGAACTAAGATTCAAATTCTATCTCAAATAGATATCCTATGTCCAATATCCACACGTTTTGAAATTTTGTTCATAGCATATCATAATGCCATTCCATTTAGGTTGTATTTTTTAAAAGTCACATTCAAATGTCAATTTTAAAAGTCGGATTCGGCTCAAATTCATATTGCCAACTTAAATATTGGATTCCGATAGGGTATCAAATTTTCTTCACAATATGTGGGAATCAAAATCGGAATGCTCAAGGGGGTTGGTCCAAAGGGATCGTGTAAGAGCTAGTTGGCAGCCAAATTCTGCTTCCATTTTTCAAACTCTTTGTGCTACAAACAAGGAGCCACCAACACCCAAGTTGAAGGGCGGCAAGGGCAACATCTCGAGGAACCTATGTAGGCCATGTACTTTAAGAGATGAGGGTTAAACAGTAGCTTCGGCCTTCATTTAGGTAGTGAGCCAAACCTCATTCATTCTAATATGTGAAAATTGGATATAGGAAAAAGTAAGTCTGATTCAAATCCAATTTGTTGACAGTTCTTTATTCATTTGGTACCAACTTTTCATAAAACCAAACAAAAAAAAGAAAAAGAAAAAGAGGTTCCAAAGAAATACATAATGGTCTTGCTCAAGAGTTCAAATGATTGTACTATTTTAAGTGACAAAAAAGTGTATTACACGGCCAAACTATTGGGCACAACGTCTGCTTGATCTTCGAATTATTATGAGCTAGAAATTCGCCACAGTTGGCTGCAATTAAGCACGACTGAAGCTTTATAACATGATCAAGTTTCCTCTCTCTGGGCTTATGTTCATACTTCACAGTACATCAATGCATTCAATTCAAGTCTGCATCCAAACACCATATATATTACAAAAGATCAATGACTTAAGGACTCATTCATTAGATCAGAGAGGTAGCCTGCAGCTGATCTATATTTGGAATCAATCGGTTGGAACCATTTTTTGACAAGGAAAAAGAAAAAAAAAAAAAGTTTGACCTGGCCTCTTGGATCTCTTTTTTTTTACAAAACGTATTGAAATTCTCCTTCGTGAAGCCAAGGAGAGGCCACAAGATCTGCAACTTACCCTAAAATTGTGGGGACGATACCCTGAAAACGTGTGGGTTCAACTCGAAGCCATTCCATCGTCTTCTGACCCCAGGAAAGTAAGTGCCCTTCTCACTATATAAGCACCTTCCTTTCCTCCCCTCTGCACTTCGCCCCCGGGCTATGCAACTCACAGTAATTGATCTTCGCTTTCTTCTTGTTAACCAATATGGCTGAAACCTCCTTCTTCATGGCTTCCAAAGCGAAGCTTTGGACTGTAGTCATCCTTCAGTTATTGGTCATTGCTTGCGGTAATGAGCAAGCATTTCATGTGGGTGGGAGCACAACTCCAGCACCGGCAGCCGGAGCTCAGGACAACAGCAAAAACCCGCTTATGGGTTGGGTGAATCAAGAAATGCAAAATTTCCAGTTTTCTTCAATGGCAGCAAAGGATACCGACGGCGGATTAGACCCCAAGCTTCAGGACGCTGAGAAGAAGAAGAAGGTCATAGTGGTGGCTGCTGATGGGTCGGGGAACTTCAAAACGATAACGGATGCCATTAAAAGCGTTCCAGCCGGCAACACTGGGAGAGTGATCGTCAAGATCAAGTCGGGCACTTACAAGGAGAAGGTGCTCATCGATAAGAACAAGCCGTTCATCACCTTTTACGGCAACCCCAGCTCTAAGCCGACGATCGTCTACGACGGTACTGCCGCAAAGTATGGGACATTCTACAGTGCAACCGTCTGCGTTATGTCCAATTATTTCATGGCCGTCAACATAATCTTCCAGGTCGGTGCACTAACAAGGGGGGCCATTATTTTTTCTTCATCTTAATCTGATGCATGTGCACTTCTTAGTCAAATTAAATTGAACCTTCCATCTCCATAGTCATATTCTGTTGATTTTTATGGTACCATATTTGTTAAATAAAAAATCAAATGTTTATACACGCACTTCTTAGAGTCGATTCTTGAAACCAGTAACATATTAGAAACACCATGTTCGAAATTCTTCAAGTTGGCGACTATAAGGTTTTGGAACACCCGGCATTCATACTATCCACATGCATCCCTCTATTTATGCTCATTGATTGGTGAAAAAGCCAATTGCTTTTTCAGGTAAAAATATATATTGCCCTTATAAGAAGATTTTGGGGTGCTAACTTCTCATGTTGATCTTCTGTTTCATATGCAGAACTCTGCTCCGAAGCCGAAACCGGGTTCGCAAGGTGGGCAGGCCGTTGCCCTGCGAATCGCCGGCGAGAGGGCCGCATTCTACAGCTGTGACTTCATAGGGTACCAAGACACGCTCCATGACGACAGCGGCCTGCACTACTTCAAGGACTGCACGATCCAGGGGACTGTAGATTTTATCTTTGGAGATGGAAGGTCCTATTACACGGTATGTCCACTAGACGGGATCGAGATTTAGTTTTAGGATTTTAGATTTTCTCAACAAGTGTCGAACTCGACCAAATCCGATTTCCAGGTCGTCCATACACGGGAGGTTTGGATACATCAACATTAGTTAAGTGTAGATTCATATCATCTCACGCATGCTTTTGAAGGATATCCAAATTGTCTCTGAAAATCTTGGATGTTCGGCCAATTGCAAGAAACTTAGTTTCTAGTATACATGTTATGGGCAACTTGACAAGAAAATGGAAACAAAACAAATTGTGCAGGGCTGTAACCTGGTCTCAGTTAACGATGCGCCGGGGGTGTCTACAATGGTGGCACAGGGAAGAGAGAAGAAGGGCGACATGGGAGGCTTCTCGTTCGTGCACTGCAAGGTAACGGGTCGCGGGAAACAGAACATGAACAGGGCATGGCGCGGCTACTCTAGGGTTGTCTTTGCCTACTGCTATTTGGACACTGTCGTCACTGCTACTGGTTGGGATGACCATGGCATCTCAGATCACTCGTACTTCTCTCTTCCTCCCTCTCCTCCTTCCTCTCTTTCTCCAGATGTTTGCAAACACTATATATGTACATAAAGAGCAAGTGAGAAGATCTATCATGCGTTGTGCAGGGGCCTCTACTATGGAGAGTACCAGTGTTCGGGGCCAGGTTCTTCGACGGCCAAGCGCGCCAGCTACGCATTGGTGCTCAACGAGGGGCAAGCGAAGCCCTTCATTGATCCAAGCTTTGTTAAGGCGAGCCAGTGGCTGCTTCCTCCACCGAAGCTGTGAAGATGAAGGTGCAAAAGGGAAGGCTGTGTTACTAAAATTAAGCTGGTTTTGGAGTTCCTGCCTCAGCTTCAGCCACCTCTCTATCATGGCCGTTTCATTTTTTGCTTCTTGTAACAGCTAGCAATTTTCGTGGCTCCTAGCGAGTGAGCTCAATTTTCCTTCTTTCTAGTTGTTGATGTGCCCCAGCAAAATTTGGCCGCACCGAAAATACCAATAATAATCAGATTTTTTTTTTTTATGTGCAAGGATTGACAAGTATACCTTGCCTCAATCAGTTGTCCAATGAATTTGGTCACCGGTATCTGTGACTCTTTGTTTTTCGATTAATACATTTCTTTTCTGCAATAAAAGATCCATGGTTCATTAAATTAGTGATCTTAGACTATGCTCAAGATCTACACTTGAAATTCTCATTCCACATTTTTTGCATTAAAAAAGAAAGACTGATTTTAAATCAGAGAGAGGAGAGTTTAACCTTAAATCCATAGATTCATGTCCTGACGATCTTAAATCAGGGTCAAATCAATCAAACACCCACTTTATCGGTCATGAGAATCTGAAAATTAATTAACCTTCGGATACAAAATTATGGAACATCTATATTTTAATTTCATCATGTACTCTAAAACATATACTAATGAGTTTTTAAACAAAAATAAAAAATTCGCTCAATAAAGGCCAAAATAAGCCGACGCATGTCTACGAGCATCTCTTAATCACAGTCTGGAATGATAAGCTATTCCTTGTCTCGCAGCATACTTGGTTTTTGGGAAAAAGTTACAAAACCTTTATTATTATTATTATTATTATTGGGGGATAGACTCTTATATGAGGAAACGTTACTGTTTGTCCATTTTTTGCCTTATGCATTGGAGAATTTTACACGAGTTCATACTAGAAAAGGGGTCTCTGTTAATTTAACCAACTCTGCTACAAGTACTCTTACACTTAAGAGCAAAGGAAACTTTGATGGATCTACAGATATGCAAGGCCCTTCACCCACTTTTTCTTTTAAAGCTGGTTCGTCTAAGCCTCGTGTGTTTGATCAACAACATTTGGACTGCCCTAATATTTCAGTTTCACCTTTGCATTTACTGTTTTCCTCCTTCCATTGTGGTTCTCATACTAAGTTAGTGAGCTCAAATCTTTCATCGGATGTTGTCAATCATGTTCCGATGCTAACTGAAATGGATCCTGCATTACTTCCTCCTCCCAATCCCCCTTCGGATCAGTGTGGTGGGGTGACTATTGATAACTTGTGTACTACTCTACATGATGAACATTTGGTTCATTTTGATGATGGACAGAAGAGTGGCATTGCTGATGTTTCTCTTGCCTTAATGCGAGAGTAGAGAGAAAAAAATAAAAATTTTCTTATTCTTTTCAATGTCTGTGTTCTTTTGGAATTGTAGGGGTGCAGCGAATCCTGCATTTCATCGTAATGCTAAGGAATTGATTCGCATCCATCAGATTGAGGTAATAATTATAGTTGAGCCATGAGTCAGTGCTTCTAAGGCGGATGACATTATTCGTAGGTTCAGTTTTGATGGGCACACTAAAGTTGACGTTAGAGTTTTTTCAAGAGGCATTTGGGTTATGTGGAAATCTTCTATTGGACAGATTCGTGTTGTTGATAAGGATGATCAATTTATTTCTCTTCTTATTACTGATGAGAAAGGTTTCCAGTGGGCGCTCACAACTGTTCATGCTAGTCCTACTCATTCTATTAGGGAATTGTTTTGGAATTATCTTTATACTTATTCAACTTTTGACAATATGCCGTGGCTTTTGCTAGGGGATTTTAATCAAATTTTGTTTGCGAATGAGAAACAAGGAGGTGCAGTAGAGTCTGTGCGTAGAATGCAACAATTTCATGATGTCATTGACCAATGACAGTTAATTTCACATGATGCAGGAGGTTGTCGGTTTACTTGGACCAATAACCAAGAACCACCGTTCTTAATTAAGAAGAAACTTGATAGGGCCTTGTGCAATGGAGAGTGGCGACATTGTTTTTCTGATGCTTCTGTTCTGAATCTTCCTCGTGCTCATAGTGATCATTGTCACGTTCTTGTTTCTTTAAAGCCAGTTAGGCTTGTTAATCATGCTGCTTGTCAGTTTCATTTTGAGATGGCTTGGCAATACCATTACGATTTTGACATGGTTTTACATTCGTCTTGGAAGGATGATTTGTCTTTGCATGATTTGCTAACCTCGCTTCAATCCACTTTCAAACAATGGAATTATACTATTTTTTGTAATATCTTTCGAAGGAAACAACATTTATTAGCTAGGCTTGGTGGTGTTCAACAAGCTTTGGAAACTAGGCCTCATCTTTTTCTATATAACTTAGAAAAACAATTATCTGCAGAATATAATACTACTTTGGCACAAGAGGAGATGATGTGGTTTCAGAAGTCTCGTTCGAATTGGGTGCAATTTGGTGATCGAAATACAAAGTTTTTTCACACCACCACAATTATTCGGAGAAATAGAAATAGAATTTTGTCCTTGAAAGAAGAACATGGTGATTGGATTTTGGATCATGACCTTATCAAGCCATTGGTTATTTCTTACTTTCATAAGGTATATTTTGCAGAACCCTGTTGGTAATAGTTTTGAGTCTAGTTGTCAAAAAACTAGTGTACCACTGGGGGATCAACTGATGCTCAATCTGTCCCATGTTCCACAAGATGATGAGATTTTTAAGACTTTAAAATCTATGTCCCCTTTCAAAGCACCTGAACCTGATGGTTTTTATGCTGGATTTTACATTGCTAATTAGGAAGTAGTTAAATCCTCTATTTGCAAATTTGTTCAAGATGCTTTCGTAATTAGCAAATTTGATGATATTTTATGCCAAGTTTTGATTGCTCTTATTTCTAAAGTTAAAATCCCGAAATCAGTTTCTCAATTTCGGCCTATATCTCTATGTAATGTTACTGTTAAGCTACTTCCTAAATTGATTGTTATTAGGCTTTGACCTTTCTTAGAGAATTTAATTTCCCCAATTCAGAGTAGTTTTATTTTAGGAAGAGGAACTTCTGATAATATTATTGTGGTTCAAAAGGCTCTCCATTCTCTTCGACATAAGAAAAGCAAATCCGGTGGTATGATATTGAAAATTGATTTGGAAAAGGCTTATGATCGGGTGCATTGAGACTTTCTCTATTGGGTTCTTATGGATATTGGTTTGCAAGATGAATGTTCTTTGGAATGAGGAATTGACTGGTTATTTTAAACATTCTAGAGGATTAAGACAGGGTGACCCTCTTTCACCTTATCTTTTTGTGTTATGATTACAAAAACTTTCTGATATTATTGATACTTCGATTGGTGATGGTGCTTGGAAACCTATTTCTCTGTCTCGAGGTGGTCCTTGTTTGTCACATATTTTCTTTGCTGATGATTTGATTTTTATGGTGAAGCTACAATGGAGCAGTGTAAGACTATGATGGACTGTCTTAATAAATTTTGCTTATTTTCTGGACAGAATGTGAATTTATCTAAATCTTTATTTTATACTTTCCCTAATGTTCATGAAGATGTTGTTCGAAGTATTCAACAGAGCTCCAATATGCATCACTGCACTGATCTTGGCTGTTATCTTGGGGTGCCACTACATACCAATCGTGTTAATAGAAATACTAATTCTCAACTTCTTGACAAGGTTCGCAAGGGATTGTCTTTTTGAAAGGCTTCCCGACTCTCTTTAGCTGGCCATGCCACTTTAGTACAATCTCTGACTAGTTCCATTGCCGTTTATACTATGCAAACTACTAAATTGCCAGTTTCTATTACTATCGAAAACGAAATTGATAGTTTGAATAGTGATTTTCTTTGAGGATCAATGGCAGAGAAAAAGAGAGTTCATTTGCTTAATTGAGACATGGTGTGTCATGCAAAAGATAAAGGAGGGCGTTGTATTCGTAAGTATGCTAATATGAACAAAGCTTTGCCTGCCAAGTTAGGGTGGAAATTGGAAGATGGGGTTGAAGGTCTATGGGCTCGAGTTTTACGATCTAAGTATTTGAAACAATGTTATTTCCTTCAAGCTCGTATACCACAAAATGCTTTTTACACTTGGCGGAGTATAATCTCAATCAAATATCTTGTTCATTAAGGTTGTGCTCGAATTGTAGTTGATGGATCAACAACCTTGTTTTGAAAGGATAAATGGTTTGGGGATAAGTCCTTGCTTGAGCGCTGTAATGTTAATTTGTCTGAGGAAGAACATACTAAACATGTTAAGGACTATGTTTGTAACAACAATTGGAGTGAGCAGTTGTTAACACTTTTGCCGGCTGATATTAAGGAACAACTTTCATTTGTGCAACTTCTAGGATGAGCAAGATAAGAATTTTTGGCAAGCTTCAACTGATGGCAACTTCTCTGTTTCTTCTGCTTATAAATTGCTTACTGTTGGTGTTCACACACATGACATCTGGTCTAATCTGTGGAAACTAGATTTCCCCATCGGGTTAAGTTCTTTATTTGATTATTATTTCATAATCATTTTTTTACTAGATCTGCTTGTGTACATCGAAATATTTTGACTACTGCAGTTTGTCCTCGGTGTGGTGCTTTTGAGGAAAATACTTTGCATGTCTTTTGAGATTGTAGTTCTTCTCAAGTTATATGGACTGGCTATCTTCATGGGGCTAAATTGTTAGAATTTAATACAACTATTTTGGAGGTTCGGTTGAGGAATAATATTTCTAGGCATCGCTTTTTGGTTAACAATATTATTCCTTAGTCTATTTTCTTTTGCTTCGCTTGTTGGCATATTTGGCAGTGGCGAAATCGAGTTGTATTTGAAGAAGGTTTGTCTTGGCCTGATGATGTTTTATTTCGCATAGCTGCTTCTATTGGGGAGTTCAGAAACCATATGGCCCAACTTCGATTGTCCCAACGAAAAGTTTAAACCTTCATTGCATGGATGTCACCTCCCTTGAGTTTTGTTAAGTTAAATGTTGATGCAGCTACTAGAACAAACCCAAGAGACTTAGGTATAGGGCTTGCTTCTTTCTTTGCCTATCCTCAATGGAACGTGCTTTGGCAAAGCACTTCCTTAACTCTGTGTTAGGCTCAGCCCGGATATCAATTTGTATTTCCTCCTTCAGGCCTCCAACAAACGCGACAATAAGGGACTTGGGCGTCCAATCTACCATGCTGGCTAAATTCTCAAACTTGGCTTGGTACTCTTGAACGGATAAGGTTTGTCTTAGATTACGCAACTCGATGTCGTAATCCACATATGAGGACTCACCAAATCTGAGCATGAGAGCTTCTTTGAACTCTCCCCACGTAATGACAGGCTCCTTGAGCTTGAGCCAACGGTACCATCTCCTAGCTTCGCCATCGAAGTGTAGGGTTACGACATCGAGTTGGTGGTTTATTTCGCAATGATAATGGAGAATAGTTATTTGGCTTCACTTGTCGTGCGGGTTATGGTCATATAACTAGCCTGAACTTATTGCTATTCTTCATTGTTTGAAATTGGCTTGAGAGTGTGGCTTTCGTAAAGTTATTGTTGAATCAGATTCCTTGTTAGATGTGAACAAGGTTCTAAAGGACCTGCACCCTCGGGATCCTTTATTCCAAATAGTGAAACAGTGTCAAGAATTGCTCAGACGTAATTGAGAATGTGTCTTATGTCATACGTACCGAAAAACTAATATATGTGCGGATTTTCTTGTCTCGTGGGCTTTTCAAGGATATTTTGGAGTTACTATTTTTACCAATCCATCTGGTCATTTACATCGATTGATTGAAGAAGATCTGATTAGTGTTGTAGCTCGACCTCGTGCTATAGTTAGTTAATGCGGTTCTAAACCGCTCCTTTGTACAAAAAAAAAAAGAAGGAAAGGTTGGCAAGTTGTAGTTCTAATTAATAAAAAAATACTTTTTATAAGAATAAAAAAGGAAATCGAAAAAAGTCAAAAGTTTAAAAATAACATTTTTTTTAAAGATAATTACGAAAATATCCCTTTTTCTATTCAAATTCATCTTCCTCAACTGGAAGGTGATAATGAGCAAGGGTGAGCACCTGGAGTCGGTTCCATTTGAACCCATAACTTAAACAAAATATTATTTTTTAAATATTTATTATATTTTGCAAGAAGATAGTAAAAACTCATGATTATATATTTCTTTGTAGGATGATAAATATATTTTTATTATTGTAAATACATTTATATTTTTATTATATCCTAAAAGAGAATCTGCATTTCGTATCGTACGTTAATGATAAATATGACAAGAAATTAGTGATATGCAGCCCAGATAATTAGGAACGCAATTATCGTAACCTTAGCATGTTGGGTTTTACGCAATATGCTGGTTTCAATCCAAATTCCGTTCGTTCCATGTCCATGAGCTAATCTGCATTTGTTCAATGCGGGTCTGGACTCAATAGACATCAAAGTCCGGTTAAAGTTCCATATTTTTTTCAGATCTGATTCCCACTCAATCAATCTCGCAAAGAATTTATGACTCTAATTTTTTGCTATTCAGAAATGAAAAAAATCAGACTCAGATTTAATTAATGTCAATGTAGAAGATAAATATATATACATCTGTTGTTATTGAATTCAAATAGCTACACAATTTATATGTCTTTGTAGTTTTCATTATAAGTTGAACAAAAAAGAAAGGTACATTCTCATTTTGTTAAAAAAAAAATAAAATCAAAAGTTATAATTTTGAGGTTTTTAAAAACAACAATATTTCTGGATCTTCTTTCAGAAATAAATCCATGCAAATTTGAATATTCTTTCTCGATGTTTTTGGGGCGTAGTAATTAAATATCGATTTCAAAATATCAAAATTCAAAAAATATGGCAAGATAAAAAACTACATAATAAGTTTGGTGCCGGATGTTGTTAAATAGTTAAAAATTTAAAATGTGTGCCATAAAATTACAAATTGTTAAGTCATAAATTTCTTTTAAGCAGTGATAATTTTTTAATTTTTAACCACACGTTTGAACTCCCATATAAGAAGACATTTGTTTAACTTGTTATCGACCAAGATTGCTCATGAACTTTCGCCCATTAATATAAATTTTCGGACATTGACCTTGTCTTCCTTGACTCTCGCCTGCAATTTCTCTTGTCTTCCTCACCTGGAATTTCTCTTTTTCTTTCTATGGAGTCAAAGGAGGCCATTAGACTCTCACCTGCAATTTCTCTTTTTCTTTCAATGGGGTCAAAGGAAGCCATTAGATTTGCAAGGCGATCCTGAAAGCTCGGGCACATCCCTAAGACTGGAGGGATCGTAGTCCCGCCCGAAAAGGGCGACCCTGGCTGGGAGTTGCACCCTTCATAGTTTGCTCTATATAACCAGCTCCCGACAGCCTCGCCATGGATAAGCACACGGGCTTTTTCTCCAGGCAACTTGCGAGGCACGACATCCTTACCTGCTGCTCATCAACCATGGCCGGAAAATCGTTTTCCGCGGCTTCTGGGACTAAGCTTTCCGCCACATTCTTCATCTTTCAGTTGCTGCTCGCTGTGGCCTCCGGTTATGAAAACACTTTCAGGCCAATGGTGAGAGGGGAATCGCCGGGGAACCCGGACAACCCACTTTCGTCTTGGGTCAACCAGGAGATGCAGAAGCTTCAGAACTCCCAGATGGATGCTCAGTCCAAAGACGGCGGGCAGGATCCAAAGCTCCAGGAGGCAGAGAAGAACAGAAAGGTAATAAAAGTCGCCGCCGACGGCTCCGGCGATTTCAAGACGATAACCGACGCCGTCAAGAGCATCCCGTCGGGTAACACGGACAGGACGATCATCAAGATCAAGTCGGGCACCTACAATGAGAAGGTGCTGATCGAGAAGAACAAGCCGTTCATCACCTTCTTAGGCGACTCCGGCTCTAAGCCGACGATCGTCTTCGACGGCACCGCCGCCAAGTACGGGACCTTCTACAGCGCCACCGTCTGCGTCATGTCCGATTACTTCATGGCTTCCAACGTTATCTTTAAGAACTCCGCGCCCAAGCCAGCTCCAGGGGCAGAGGGAGGACAGGCCGTGGCCCTGCGCATCGCCGGCGATATGGCTGCCTTCTACAAATGCGAATTCATAGGCTTCCAAGACACGCTCCACGACGATTCCGGCCGCCATTACTTCGAGAACTGCCAGATCCAGGGCACCGTGGATTTCATCTTTGGAGACGGAAGGTCCCTCTACAAGGTGAGAACGTTGATGGGTTCGGAGCATTATGCTCGTGGAACCAGAGCCACAGTCACAGATGAAGTTGAGTCGCAGTAATAACCATGAAAACAAATCTTTACGTGCAGGGTTGTACCATTACCTCGGTAGCCGATCCCAAGGGAATATCGGCGATGATTGCACAAGGGAGGGAAGGCAGTAGCGACAGTGGTGGCTTCACCTTCGTCAACTGCAAGGTCACCGGCTCCGGAAAAGCAGACCTCAACCGAGCCTGGCGCAGCTACTCTAGAGTCGTCTTCGCCAATTGCTATTTGGACTCTGTGGTCAGTCCCGAAGGCTGGGCTGACCATGGGCTTGGCGACAAGTAACACTCTTTTTTTCTCTCTATCTCATCTCTCCCTTTATATTTATACACAATTTGTGTGGAGGAACAAGAAATAGGAGGAAGAAGGTGAATGAAGAACTCGTACTGGTGAGTGCAGGAACTTGTTCTACGGTGAGTACAAGTGCAGCGGACCTGGGGCGAGCGATTCGAGTCGTGTGAGCTACTCGATGAAGCTGACGGACGCACAGGCGAAGCCCTTCATGGACACTTCTTTCATCGATGCCAGCTCCTGGCTCCGCTCACCTCCATCAGTCTGAAAACATGATGTTCATGAGCTTCAATGAGTCGTATCAGCATCGATATATTTATATTTACATTTACGGAGAGAAGGGTGGTGTTGAAGCTGGTTTTTGCTACCTGCCAAGCGACTGCCATCTCCTTCAAATATGATAATTCCATTAGATTTTTTTACCCCCCATTGTTAATTCTTCTTCTATGTTTAATTTTGTATTGATTTTTTCCTCCTGCTGAGCTCACGGTAGCTTGAGGTCAAGGTGTATTGGCGAATTGCCTAAAGAAAACTGAGCTTTAGAAATAATTGCCATAAACTTTCCAACTCCCATTCTTTTCGTCTGTTTATATGTTTTTATGCACCGTATGGTTCCAAGATTTCTTATCGGATGTCTCACGGACAGAATGAGTATATATATGAGTCACATCAAACGAGTTAAATTGAAGTACATAAACTATAAGTTTTAGAAATTCAACATTTTTCCATGTGAACGTATGCAAATGCATATAGGTGCCCTAATGGCAGGGTAGAAAATAAATATATGTCAAACGATGCCAAAGAAAATTTACATAGGAAGGTCGATGATATTGTTTAATACCAATTTTAAGGGGGCTAAATGATATATTTAAAATAATTGTCGACTAAAATTGAAAATGCGAAGACACGCAAGCTCCCATTACTTGTTCACAAGTAGTGGAGTACGCTTTTCATGTGACAATTCAACTTTAGTAGCTCCATTTGAACATTTCTGAGCTAAAAATCAATGCATTTGACTACATAAACGTAGGCTGAACACGAGCCGAGTCAGCTCGATCTTGCCCAGCTTGAGCTCGACTCAGCTCAAAGAGCTTGAGCTCAAACTCGAGTCGAGCTGCCTAACACAAGCTTGAGCTCGACTCGATTATACAAAGTCACGGTGGAGCTTGACTCGCTCAACTCGTTTAGTGTTTTGATGAACACCACTGCTGTAAACCTTGTGGAAGGGGAAAGGAGGAGGTAGTAAACGGTCTATCAAGAGCAGTGAATGCAAGTGTTGATACGATGAGAGAAGGAAGTAGCAGCAATATCTTTCATTTGGGAAAAATCAGTTGGGAGGTGGAAGAAAAAGAAGAACAAGGAGAAGAAGAAAGGAAGAGGTACCTAGCGTGAACTGCAGCAAGAGCGAGAGGGACGACAGATGTGTCTGAGGTAGTAGGAGAGAGAGAAGGGGAAAGGCGATGGATGAGTCTGAGGCAGCAGCCGCAAGAGAAGGCAGCAACAATGATTTCTGGCGGGTTTCATTTGGACAGGAGGAGAAGAAAGAAGAAGAACAACAAGGAGAAGAAGAAAGGAAGCGGTACCTGGCTTGAAGGCAGGAGCAGGAGCTGCAGCAAGAGCGAGAGGGACGACAGATGCATCTGAGGCGGCAACAGCGAGAGAAGGTAGCAACAATGATTTTTGGCAGGTTTCATTTGGGCAAAATCAGGAGGAAGAAGAAGAAGAACAACAAGGAGAAGAAGAAAGGAAAGGATACTTGGCGTGAAGGCGGGAGCAGAAGCTACAACAAGAGCGAGAGGGATGACGGATGCGTCTGAGGCAGCAGCAGTGAGAGAAGGGGAAAGGTGACAGATGAGTCTGAGGCAGCAGCAGCAGAAGAGAGAGAGCAGTTGGAAGACAGCAAGTGCCCTTAGGTCTGCTCGTCTGGTCGTCGTGGTCGACGGAAGAGGGAAGACAACAAGAGAGAGAGCAGACATGAAGAAGGAGAGGCAGTGAGGCACCCGCACGGCAGCCGCATGGAAAGCAATAGGAAAGACAGGGGGAAGAGTGAAATGCAAAGAGAAAAAAGTTTTTACTCTAAACTGGTGAACCGGTTTTACGAACCAGTTTATCCAATTCAATTGATTTAATATAACGAGTCGAGTTAAGCTTAAACGAGTCGACTCAAGCTTAAATGAGTCGAGTTCTTGCAACTCGAATTCGACTCGCTTATTGGTTCGAGTTTAACTTTCAGCTCGAACTCGACTCGTTTATAAATGAGTCTAGCTCGAACTAAACTTTTGCAAGCGAGTTCGAGTCGAGCTCGAGTTGGCTCGACTCATTATGCAGCCCTACATAAACGTGCCCTTGATAGCCAAAAAAAACTTGCCGGGTTGAGCTCATATTGGTGGAGGATCATGTGTAGAGCTATTGGGGAATGCTATTTTATACATCTGTCCTAAAGAGTGGGGAGATTCATGAAACACTTTTTAAGGTGCTTAATGAATCTTACCAATTTTGGGTTAGATGCATTGGACATTAACATAATATAATGTTACTATTCTCAAACGACCGTTAATGTAATCGACCCTATAATTTATGCTTTTTAGTGAAAACCATCTTCTCAAAATCTCTGTAAAGAAATCTCCAGATCTGGCATTGTACGTACAAACTGGGGTGAATTTGCACTTGTGAGGTTCGAAGCCGGGCCACCTTAAATGTCGGTAAAAAGATAGAAAACGTCAGTAAAGATTTAATGGTGCGGCTCAGGAAATCTGCGAGAGAGATGGACATGCGTTACCATAGAGGCATCTTCATTAAGAAGAAAAAGGCATCATGAATGCACATAGTTCGAATTTTTAATGACCCGATCAAATCGAACATGGATATGTACACTTAAATCTGAGCTTCCACGGATTAATCAATATAATTATCCAAATCCGAGGTCGTTTTGGGCTTGACTTTAGCCGGTTGACGTGTTTGATTTTTTTTGAATCCCATTAATGTGGAGTCAGCGTTCCATATCCATTGGAAACCGATAGTCAATGTGGGATTTCTAAAATAAGTTGCCATTCTGGTTGACCATGCTCTACGTAGGGCTGTTGTAGAGGATTTCATTGTTTGTGGCAAAAAAAGGCTTTGGAATATAACAATATCAGTCATACACATGTTTATGATTTGCGTGTGCATAAGTTGAAACAGTTTGTGTTGACAACTTGTAATGCGTGGACGGTCCTGACCCCCTCTGTCCTGCTACTTTTTTAACTCATCTATCTTATCTCGTCCGGCCCCACGCTTTTTCCTTCATTAGTAAATTAAGTCATTGTAACTCATCTTAACTTAGTCACGATTAAGCCTTGGACCGACTCGTTCGAAACTTCAACATCTCCACGAGTACCTGTTCTTAGAAAAACAAAACGCCACCATAACGATAATCGTTCCGCCCTCTTCTTCTTCTTACAGGAAAAAAACAATTTAGAACTTTTGGTGGTGAAGACATCTAATGAGAACACACCATGGTTCCTTTGAATGTTGTGAGTATTAGGATCGAGCATCTCTGTCACCAGGAATGCGACGAAATTTTGGAAGCATAAAGCTCCTGAGAGGAGTTCCGGTCCGAATAGAACTTCTGTGCCGGCGATCCACGTTTCTCATTCACGCCCAAGCTTTTGGGAGGTAGTAGATAATTGGATGCTGGTGCATTAGTACCTGCGCCGGCCACTGCACGGTTAAGTAGACACAAAGATGATCTTGACGACTGTGTACAAACTTTCCTTAATTTAGTTCTGCATCTGCTGTCAGCTTTGACATGAAGTCCGAGTTCGCAATTCCTTCTTATCAGTTTGGTTACTTAATTTGCACTTTTTGTTGTTTTTTTTTTCCAACTTTATATTTAAAGTATAAGTCAAGAAATTGTACACACACGCACTCAGATAAGCAGATCACTTGAAAATATAGCTTATCAAATTAAGTATATTTTACGCAATTAATGAACCTTATATAGATATATAATCTTAAGAGTGTTCTAAATGGCTAAGTCAATTGTTGTAATCACTAAAATTAAGTTAACAAGCAAACAACTTGAATGAAAACATACTCTATGTTAAATTACATGTTCCATATGTTGTTTAGTGGTGATTGATCTTTTATATAAAAGTTATTTGTGATTCGTTCAACATGTTTTCATTTGGTTACTACTGTGACTTTCATTAAAGATGGAAAAAAAAGCACCGGATCAGCATTTTGCTGTTGTTAACAACAAAAAGAATTGTAGATGTTCATCAAATTTATTGCCGCTTCTTTACTTCGGGTGAAAGACGAGAAAAAAAATAAAAGTAAAATAGAGTTTGGCGTTATAATTTAAATAAACTTCATTAATGGGACGTCCGCTCAACCTTGTTCTACGCACGTATGGGGACGGGAAACGTAATAGTAATAAATAATAATAATAAAGAACCGGCAAGGACCAACACCCTCAATTACTGTAAAGTAAATATCCTTAGAACATTATTTTCATTTTTTTAAGAGTGAAACCAGAAGTATTTCATCGAATTGAAGTTTTCACCCTTTCATGCGTTGCACTCAATCCTTAAGGAAGCTCAGATTCAAGTGTATATAAAAAGAATCACGCAAGAGCGCACGAGAGAACTGCCATCCTCCACACGCAAACAATCCTAATCCGAGTTTGACCTGCCCTTCTTTCTCTTGCTTTCACACTCACCGTCATTTTGTATATATAGTCTCTCCGTCTTCATGCAATCCCAATCACTGCTACCGCCATCTCCACCATTGCCACCATCACCACTAGAACCGCCGCTGCAGCACTTTGCAGATTCTTTTATGCTTGGGCTGAGCAAGTTTGAAGCAGCTTCACGCATGGCAGGAGAACGCCAACCATCAGTTTTCGCCTTTGCATTATGCAAAACCCTGTTTCTTCTGTCCTTGCTTGCTGTTCCGCTGCTCGCGGCGTCTTCCGGAAACAAATCGCCGGTGCTTGTTAGTGAGCTCCTGCAGGCTGAGGCGAAGAGGAAGATCATAACAGTGAGCAAGGACGGAACGGGGGACTTCCAAACGGTGACTGATGCCGTTAACAGTATCAAGACTGGGAATTCCCAACGTATAATCATCCATATAAAGTCCGGAATCTACACAGAGAAGGTTACAATTGATCGCTCGAAGCCGTTTGTCACATTCTACGGCGACCGCAATGCGATGCCGACGATCAGATTCGGCGGGAGGGCGGCTGTCTACACGACGATGTTCAGTGCTACGGTTGCTGTCGAGTCCAACTACTTCATGGCTGTGAACATCATCTTTGAGGTAAGTATGTGCTTCGGCACCGTCAAATCCAGACATCTCTCTCTCTCTCTCCACATATATATATATATATATATATATATATATATATATATATATATATATATATATATATATATATATATATATATATATTGTTATGTTAGACAACCCTATCTTCTAATAACTGTTTGTTAAATGAAGGGATAAATAACTGAAGTTTCATGTTGTTACGTTTCACAAAATCAACATCTAGTTTTTTTTCTCTCTCTCTCTCTCTCTTTATATATGTTATATATAATGTCTGTTAATGTCAACCAGCTGACCATATGTTAATGCAAACATAAAAACTGTCAAATTAAATGGATAAGAAGGTGATTGGCAGTTGTCCTTTTAAGAATTTCTCACGTGTTAATCATAACCTGTAACTATATTAAACAAATAGTAGTAGATCGCACAGAAATATTTCCATATAAACTGACATGCCCAAAGATTAGATGATCTTTCTGCATTTAAATGTAACAATGGTAAGCTAGTGTCGAGTATGAACCAGATGCCTGTTTAGCCAAAGACTGCTTGCTTCTACGTTAAATACCACTTGTTTGCACAAAGGCTGATTAATTGTATTTCTCTTAATTTCCGTTATTCGGATTGTTTTTTTTTTTTTTGTTACTAGAATTCAGCACCAAAACCAAGGCCTGGTGAGAAGGGAGGGCAAGCGGTGGCGATGCGTATCTCTGGGGACAATGCAGCATTCTACAACTGCCGGTTCTTGGGATTTCAGGACACCTTGTATGATCATTCCGGCCGGCATTACTTCAAGAATTGCTTGATACAGGGCTCCGTCGACTTCATTTTTGGCAACGGCAGGTCCTTATATGAGGTCTGCATCATCGCACAGGGACACCCACATTCATACAAACATATACCATTAGTCATTTAGAATTACTTATTTAGGTTAACCATTTGATCAACAGTCACAACTGAAAATTAAGTACCGAAAACTATTGCTGGAGTCATTGTGACTACAGACTTTTAACCATGGTTTCTGGTTTTTTTAGTCATCCGGTAACATTTGGCAGTAGACTGATCCTATGTATAAATACGAGTGAATGTGTGTGAGTTCCTAATTGCAACAATTTATGGAAATAATATGCCAAAACAACATCTTTCATCCTGAAGTACATTTATCTTTTTTGTAAAATCTCTGTTGGTATAAATTTTTAAAGCCGTTCTGGGCAGGCAGGCATTTCTCCCAGCTTAATAGCTTGAAGATGGGTTAATGCAATTCATAGTAGACATAGATTAACGTTTATGTTAGAAATTTTCTCAGCACGACTAGAATTTGGTGTTTTTGACAAAGAAACGTTGGTCTATCAAGGGCTCTTTGGCGTCGCAACCAGATGATTCTGATAGAAAGCCCTTTGGAAGAAGTCGTGCAAATTAGACCGACATAGTTAAAAATCTCAAAGGCGAATGATAAAACTGACGGTTTGTTGTATCTGGGAGCAGGGTTGCGTACTGAAGTCAGTTGCGGACAATGTCGGAGTGACGGCAATGGTTGCGCAAGGGCGCAACAGCTCCAATGACGCCGGCGGCTTCTCCTTCGTCGGCTGCAACGTGACGGGGAGCGGGAGCGCCCACCTGGGCCGAGCATGGCGTGGCTACTCTAAGGTCGTCTTCTCCTACAGCTACTTCTCCTCCGTCGTCAATACCCGAGGATGGGACCAAAACGGCTTCCCCAGCCAGTATGTACCAAATCTCTCTCACTTTCTCTCTCTCTACTGAACATTGAAACCCAAAAATTTAAGAGCAATAAGCTCTACTTGGGTTTCTTCTTACTAAATATACAAGTAGTTGTTAGGTTATTTACGTGCTTCTATCTACTTCGCCTTAATAATGGATTACATATTGTTCTACAGAAACCTGGTTTTTGGAGAATACAAGTGCATGGGTCCGGGAGCCAACAGAGCAGGGCGCGTGAAATATGCAAGATCCCTCACCGATCAACAGGCGGCGCCCTTCTTGAGCACAACATACATTGGAGCAAGAAACTGGCTGCTCTCTCCGCCCTCGTTGTAAACTCACCACAGAAGATGATCGATTTTTGTGTTCAAAAGAGTTCAGATTTGGATCATCTCCTTGCAAATTCTGCAGCAAGCAAATTGTGTTCGATTTAGATTCGGTGCAACCAAGAGGAAAGAGAAAGACCCAAACACTAAGGAGATCTGTCTTAAGTTTTTAGATCTTACAATGTTGATGTTTCATAGATCTGTCTTAATTTTTTAAGCAAATTCATAAAACAGGATTGTTACTTTCCTTTTTTTTTTTTATCACGCAACCTTTAACAGAACCGACTACTTAACCTGAGATGATGATGTAAATTCTTTTCAGGTGCCTGTTGCTCAATGCTACAAATTGTATGTAACTTTCATTTCTAGCTTTTCACTGTAAAATAAGCTGACAATTCAAAATCTGGGGAATATTTGTAATTCATGACTACTTGGTTTTGAAACAATTTGCTGCAACAAAGATGAAACTTGAGCTCTTGTTCCAAACTCTCTCCTACGAAAGAAGATCCAAACTAGTTTTTAAGAATGTCAATAGATCATATTCAGATTATTATTTAAGCTTGAATATAAATGAAAAAAAGTCATATCCGAATATGATTGTACAATCTAAACCCAATTTTTATCTTGTATTTGAATTCAAATCTGAATTTTAAACTGAATCCAACTAAAAAGGGCATTAGATATGGGATATTTTTTTTAAATCCAAACCAAAACCATAATCCAAACATGATCAAATGTCATTTCTTAAATCTGAGCCAGTTTCTAAATCGGCATTATCCTATTTGTTGAGAAGAATAATTTGATTGGATATCCAATTCAAATTAAATATATTGACATTGATCTTAGATCCGTGGACCCGACCCGACGACCCCCTTTCGGATATGGGATCCGCATATTTGTGGACAGAGATAAATCTAAACGTAAACCCAGTTAAGCGCTTTTGAAAGGTGGCATAGAATCCAAGGTGCATGCAACCGAGCGAGCGAGCGAGCCCACTGAAAAACCACTCTCATCTCCTCCGCCTGCACCCGGTTTCTCCACTCCCTGTTTTCTTTCCCTCTTCTCAATCTTTCCAGAACCATCTAATGCCTCTCGGCCCCACCCCTTCCATCCTCACTTATCCTACATACAATTTAAAATTACAAATTCCCACCCATATTTTGAGTTTATCATAAATTCACCTCAATTTTTTCAAGCCTAACAAAGTGGTCACCAACTTTTGTTCTTTATCACAAACCACCAGCTTTGAGGACCGTCGTGGTTGACGGAAAAAAGTTATTCAACTACAAAATGTACCGAAAGGCCCTTTCAATTACAGAGATGGACGATTCTTGCGGACGCAATGGGAGTTGGTTGGAGAAAGGAAAAAAACACGCTTCCGTTCGTCTTGCTTGCTTTATTCTTCCAACCATTTGAGAGGGTATACTTGTCATTAACCGTCCGTCTGTGTCCGCGAGTATGAGCGTTGGCCTCAGCACGAAACTTTGAGTACCTATTTGTAATTTTTTCTTAAAAATAATAAGCGTTGAGTTCTCTCTCTCTCGCCTCTGTGGGGCCCGCAAGGCGAGAGAGCGACGTCGTCGATTCAGTGAGGCCACCGAAAGTACGAAGTTGGCCTCCGAACGTTCTAGAGAGCCATCGTCTTCCTCACCCTCGCCTTGGTCGCTCCTCTCCACCACTGGCGAGGGATCTCGTGCTCTCAGCGCGATCCCGGCCGCTCATCGCACTCGATCCAACGGTCGACCCACTCCGACGTGCCTCCGGACATCGTTTCCGCCCCTCCGGCGCCGTCCTCCCGAGGTTTCCGCCCTCTTTCCGGCGGGCTTTGCGTGTTGTGAGAGGAGCAGAGGGCTGGAGATGTGAATACAGGGGAAGCAGCCGGGGAAGTAGAAGAATAAAAGAAGATTCTTTCTTGTTTTCTCTTTTTTTTTTTCTCTCTCTCTTTTTTCGGCGCCTTAAATTTTTTGCCGGTTTTCTTCCGGCCTGTTGTTGCCGGAAGGTCGAGAACTCGGCGGTTTCTCTCTCGTCCCGATGGATGCCGGAAAGGAGACAGAGAGCGACTTGTACGGGGTGCTGGGGCTGAAGAAGGATTGCTCCGCGACGGACCTGCGGAGCGCGTATAAGAAACTTGCTCTTGTTAGCTTTCTTTTCCTCTCATTGCACTTTCTTTCTCCTTTCCTCTTATTCTTCCTTTTCGTTTTCTCTTCTGGTTGCGAAACGAGATTGTGCTTTCTCTCTCCTTTTTCCCCCTTCTTTTCGTTCGAGAACTCCTTCACCTTGTAGCGATTTGCGCGTATAGAGAGGTACTGTGTTTCTCCATAATCCGTATAGAATTTGTTTTCTCCTAAAAACTGCTTTTCTGGATTCCTTTCCGGGAATTTGCGTGCTTTCGTTATCTCGCTTCGAATTCGTGATGAAAAATTGTGCTTTTCCGTTCCTCTTTGTTCTGGTTCTTTGAATAAGTTTGCGTGAATTTAGAAAAATTGTAGAAAACTTTCACCTGTTTCTTCTTGTATTAGCCATAATCTGATTGCTGAACAATAAAAGTTCTCCTTCTAAAGTGCTTTTAGAATTTTCAACTTTTCTTCTTCGTGTGATTCTGTTTTTTTAAGAAATATTTTTTTTTTTCAACAGTGACATGGCAAAGAGGCCGTTTATGGTTTTGCTCTCTTGATTCTAATCATCTCTTTTTTTTTTTGCTTCCTCGATAATTTTCCCGCTAAATTTCTCCTTCGCTCGAGGAACAAGCAATTCTGCTTGGTGTGGGAGTTGTCCAGTTCGCCCCCAACCGATCAATGCTTCTCTTTTAATTACGTGATTGCCATCCCTTCGTGGCAAGTTCTATAGGATTATTTCTTTTCCCGCCGTTTGAAACCGCTTCATCTTCTGCGTTGAATGCCGCGACGTACTCGTGTTTCTAATGGGAAAAATTATTCTGAGGGATTTTATTTTGTTCCCTTTGTTTCTCTATTTATCCGAGCCTTTTTTGTCTATGAATTTCGCGTAGGAGCTGGAGAAACGAACATCAACGACGTCTCCTTTGGGCGGTAAAACTTTCTTTCGCATGATTTGTTTTCGCTGATTTTGAAAACATTTTTACTATCTTTTTGCCCATAAAATCCCGACAATATGAACCCTCCCCATTTTCGGTCGTTTATCAAACATAATAAAATTTCGCCCACCCAACCTCTAGGGCTCTCTTTCTTCCCATCATTGTGTCGTACTTTAAAAATCAATGACTTTTATGGAGCCCGAGCGGGTGCTTAGAAATTCCTTGCTTTTCCTGCCGTCCTCATTACTGGCATCCTTGCCGCCCTTAGTAAGCCTGGTTTTTGTGGCAGAGATGGCACCCAGACAGGTGTTCCTACTCCGGCAGCGACAAGCACGTTGAGGAATCGAAGAAGAAATTCCAGGCCGTTCAGGAGGCTTACTCAGGTTCGCATCTTCCTCCCTTGCTCCATCTTTGGGAGTCCGTGGAGTCTAGTTTAATCTCCCTGGTGAACGAGTCAATTTAATCTCTGGTACTAATTACTTAGTGCTGGGCCCAGGCCTTACTTAGCGCGTTATGTTGAAAATAACGGTGTTTCCTGACAAGAGCTTTAAACACCGGTTTGGAGCAGAGGAAACTTTGCATATAACGCTATTTTCGTGGGTGTACTTTTTCCTCCTAGTTCTCTCGGACGCCAACAAGAGATTCCTGTACGACGTGGGGGTCTACGACAGCGACGAAGAGGATGGCGACGTAAGTACAAAAGGGGAAAGCAGTAACCACCTTCCCTGCCTTCTTTATTTTTTATTTTTACCCTTCCCTGCCTTTTGGTTTCTTATAATAATGTTTTCGTTCATGGAGCTTTTTAATGGGGTGTGTTCTGCTTCCACGCTCGGCTCATCTTTAAAACTACAACTTGGTTCAAGGATCGACCGCTCGTTCCATGTGGTTGACAGTCCGGGCTTGTGGGCCTCTCGGATCAACATGAACGGTCCGGGTTTCAACCAATTATGTGTTTATTTTTCCTAGCTGGAGGCTAGCTCTGTCTCCCTTGGCCCCAAATTTGTCGATGTCGAAATGAACGTGTTCGGGTTTGCTGTGGACCGCGAATCCTTTTTGGCCAGTTGTTTCTCTTTGTCCAATCTGATTTGAATTTACTCGGTCCTGGTTGAGCACTTGTCTCACCGACTCTTATGCTATAGGTTTCTTCCTACTATTTTTTATATGTGTTATATCGTAGCCTCATCAATGTGGCAGGTCGACTTTCCCAGGGTCATTGGATTCAATCGAATTGCTTAATATGTTCAATTAAGAAATCTGATTAAAATGACATCCTGATCGGATTTGGTTTCAGTTAGAAGAAAAATTATATCTGATTTGAAAGGTGATTCGGGTTTAGTTTTAGTAAATGTTCTATATTTAGTGTCATTGCATGTTAAATGTCAGGTTCGACATGGTTTATATTTGGTTATATATTTAAAAGTTGGATTCAGATTCATTTGTAAATTTAAAAGATAGATTTGGACTGGATTTAGGTTTCAAATTTAAAATTTAGCTCGGATATGATATAAGCTTTTCTTCATGAATCTGAATTCATATTCTCATCTGAATTTGGATTCGAATATGTGAACGTTGGATAGGTAGGCTGTGTCCGATTTGAATTCGGTCCAAATGACTAGGGAAATTTCTAGCGCTTGGCTTTAGCCAAGTAGTCCTGGGCGATAAAGGAGTTAGCGTTGTCGGTCGGACCGTGGCTGCGGTTCTGGAATCCGTACACGTCACCACTTGCATTGGCTGAAGTTATAAGCGCATGGGATCGGGAAGAGTTTTATTCATGCCCTTTACAGGGTTCCGAGCTTTGTAAGGAAGTCACTGGAATTCTATTTTTTCTTGCCCTTCCACATTAGGGTTGAACAGAAATGTTGAACAGAGATGTAATATGATGCATTTGAGAGTTGCCCGTTAATGCTAATAGTTGTAAAGGAGCGTTTTATTTACTGTCGACGTTTGTGCAGGGCATGTGTGACTTCCTTGATGAAATGGCGAAGATGATGGGTCAGGCATCTTCTAGTGTGAGCTTTCTTCAACTATAATCCGTTTTCCATAGCTAGGGTGCTTTCTATACGATTTCTTTTTTCTCTTTCTATTTCACAAAATTTGCGTTTTCTGTTCCACATTCTTGTGTAGTAAACAGTGCTAAATTCCCTGTTTTACAGTAATGTGATGCCGTGAGAAGAACTCCTTATTTCTTCCCCTTTTTTCCCTTTTTTGTAAATTGTTGGCATGTTCAAGTTCCAAATTTTCGGTTACTTTGCGAGTTTTGTTGGAGTTAAATATCCTCCTTTTTTCTTTTGGAAACGGACTATATGATGTAGGAAGAGGTCCTTTAAGATGTCACTGCATGGAGTTGTAAACTAATGGGATCCTTGGAAGTTAGGAAATGTGTCAACTGAAGGAACATGCAACCATTTTCTGCAAAATCAAGGAAAAGTTGCTACTGCCACCATTTGATTCCTTTTTGGCTTTAATGTGCCAAAGCTATTTAGCGTTTGGATGTTAGCTTAAATGTTAAAGATTGTCTTAGATATCTCTGATTTAAGTTGATGCTGTTGTTGTCTGGCCCTGGTTGATTCCGAATTATCCGGTAACCAGAGGGAGCCCATATTGGACTCCTACTGGCCTAGCCAACTTCGAGCCCCTGTTTCTCCATGGAAGCTAGTATAAAGGGTCCGCTAAGTTTTATATTCTATTTTATTTTCTTCCTGCTGGGTTGCGAAGCTGCAAGGTTTTTTCTCCAGGATGTCTACCATAGATAGATGTACCCACAATCTCTGATACTGCAAATGATGGAACGAGGATTTTCTGCCTGAGGAGTAGATAAGTCACCAGCCCGAGTCTGGTGTGGGCACCCTATGTAATTCTGGAGTTATCACATAGTAACTTTAAGTCTTCCAATGAAATTTTTAATGGCTTGTGTGGGCAGTGGCCCACATCACCACATGTATCTCCGCCACTGGACACTGGGCGTAGTGTCCCTCTGTGACTCTTTGGAGAAAGGAATTCTTTTTTGGTCTTTGTTATTCATCTCTGGTTTTTCATCTGCCTCAATCTGTAGGTAATTTTAACCAAGAAGTTCTTTGTGGGTTTTCATCTCTAATTTCAACATTCATAGTTGGGATGAGGTGTTTTTTTAGTTAATCTTTCTGGTTAATAGTTTGTTGCTTTGATTTTTCTTTTTTCGCAGACTGCTGGATCAAATAGTTTTGAATCTCTTCAAGATCTTTTTGAGGAGATGTTCCCAGGTAACACGACTGGGTCGGATTCAACCTCAATGTCAGGAACCACCAGCCTGAGCAGTGAAACCAACACCTCCATGACTGGGAACAAGCGAAACAGTTGTGAAATGAATTTTGGTGAAGTCAGCACAAAAGGCTCCTCTGATTTCTCATTTGGTGAAGTCAGCACAAAAGGCTTCTCTGATTTCTCATTTGGTGAAGTCAGCACAAAAGGCTTCTCTGATTTCTCATTTGGTGAAGTCAGCACAAAAGGCTTCTCTGATTTCTCATCTTTCGAAGGCAATTCTCTCAATGGTCATCTTTTCTGCGTTGGGGTAAGCTCATAAGCTCATAGAAATGTAGAACACCGTTGCTTCAATCAAACATTTGGAGTTAAGAAATCTCTTGCATTTGACTGTTACTTGAGGTGCTTTATGCAAATAACATACAAAATATTTTCGTGTCATGGATATTCTTTTCATGTGGGCTTCCATCTGATCTGATAAATGGTACATTCAAATTTGAACTATAGGTGCTCTTTTCTTGGTTTTGTTGTGGTTCGCTCAATTTTCTTCAATTCTCTCTTTTTCCCTTGTGACAAAATCTTAAACTATGTTCCATGATTAGCAGAGGGGCGGTGTCTTTATCCGTGATTCCTAGATGCTGAAATGCCAGAATTTCTTCGAGAGTTATTTTTGCTTGGTCTCTAAATTACTCAACTGTGTTTGCTAATTCATCACCGGAAGTTGATGGTTGTTGTTGTCTTGCGTCTAGTGGCGGATTAACATTTTCGTGTCCTTTCCAAAGTTTGGTGCTTGAAATAGATAATCAGGCTATTGCATGATGCTTTTACTCCTCGGACAAAGGCAGAAGCTGGCTAGTGCAATGTGCATTAGCATCAACATGTCCATAATTTTAACTGTGGTACATTGCCAGACTGCATGTTGACCTTATCATCTGCATTTTGCATGCTTGGCACATGTCCTTTGACTGAATCCTTTTCTAGCTGAACCATGTTTTAGCTACTTCAGTTTCTATTTAATTTGTTAAAACGTACTTTGTTTCATACTATCTTTGCGATTAACTTCAATGCCCCTTTAGGTGGGAGAGGTGAACACAGAGTCAAGCAGCAAAGGAAGCAAGCACAAGAACGCGAGGAAAGCAAATGGCTACACAAGGAATCCATGATGCTGAGATACCTTTTTAATCTCTGTGTAGTTGGCTTGTGTTGTCGAATGGGTTTTCTGCTACCTTTATCTTGTTTCGAACGGGTTATCTTTCTTTTGAATGGGGAAGTGCTAGGGGAAAATGAAGAAAAGCAATTGGGATGAAGTCTTCATTGCAAAGTTCTTTGATCTTGTTTGACGCAATTTAAGCTCCTCTGCATCTTATACTAGTGTTTTCCTTTTCCAGCCATCACTTGCAGTTGCTAAAAGCCAGCAGGCACGGGATCTTGCTGACTGTGCTACTCCTGGTAGTTTCCAGTCTATTTGAAGCCGGGATCTCGGTGGGGAGTTTAATGGAAGTAAACACTGGTCGTGGCAGGCCTTTGTCATTGCATGGTAAGCCTGCAAAATTTTCCAGCCAGTGAGTTGCTGATTAGAAAAGAACGGGATCTCTTTTTCTCCTTAACTTTCTCTCCATCTCCCATGCCTTCAATCGCCAGCAGGAGCTCTAGTGGGACCCATTAAATTGATGGTGTCTCCGCGGAGCACTGTTTCAAAAATATTGGCAGGAGATGGGAGTACCAGGGGATCCTGTTTGGTGCAAAGAGGGGTGCAAAGAGGGGTTTGATCTCTGTGACCAGATCACATCATTTGACAATACATTTTTTTAAGGGAGATCTTGCATCTCTGCGGTGTTTTTTTGTTTTGAATTATTTCTGGTCACAGTTATTGGCGTTAATGATATAATTCTGGCGGGCCTCGGTGCCTCGCCGTCCACCGTATGGATGATTGGAGGAAAAACCATTTCCTTGGAGGAGGACTCGTCACTTTGGGAGATGATTTATTATCAGGTGTTCACATCTGCATTCATGGCGACAAGCTAGCCTTATCAAAAGGTTCAGTCACTTGATTGATGCGGGTAGGCTAGGGTCAGCTTCCATGTCTGCATGACCAGCACTCGTTTAGCCCGTGGCTTAACATGCTGCTCATTTCAGGGTGTAGGTAGGTTTAATTTCCAACGATATAATTCTCTCTCTCTCTCCCTCCCTCTCTCCTTCTCTTTCCCGCTCTGTGTCCCACCTTCTGGCTTATGATTCTTTAATGGATCAGGTTGGGCTGTTTCTAATACTGAGAAGGGACACATAGTGTTGGGGGCCTGGTAGTTGCATGCTCTTAAATTGGGCCATCACTATCCTCGTTGGCGCCGGTCATCCACAGACCTCTTCCCCCGCTGGTTGTGGTGCTGGTAGCTGGATCGCTCTAGTTAAAAGCGAGATGTCGACCGAGAATCATTTGATCCATCAATTTCTTCTATAACATGATTCAGAGCCAAAAGTTAAGGTCGAAATTTGAAAAAGGTGAAAGTTCACAATGGAAGTCACTTTCAGAGCAGGAATGAGGTCGAAACTTAAGCAAGGTAGCCTGTTGATAAAGCTGTTTACCCCCATTGCCCCACATATGCCCCCCTACCTCAACTTTTAAAAAGAAACTTCTGTATATTAAAATTTTCAGAATTGTCAGGTTGGCCGCTAATTGAAGTTTTGAAAAACAAGAACTGGTCCCGTGATAATCTGTTCAGTAGGTTGCAGGACTGTTCCGTACCCCGCCATTTTATTGGGATCAGCTAGGCCGAGATGAACTCTTCCGGTCCTGCTCTTGGGCAGCTCTCACCGTCGTCCTCTTAAAAAAGTTACCCAGTGGCCAGTGGGCGGATGGCTGAACTTGTTCACATACAAATAATTGCCATTCCTGGAATACTTTTATTAGTATGAAATGAGCGCTTCGGGGTCTAACTTGCTTCAATGTGCATTTTAAATACAACCACTGTTCCTATCCTTATTTTATATCATTTTCCACTTTATATAGTTGTTACTTTTTGTCTTCTAAACAATTGCCTGTATGTTCTCCCTTTGAGAGTCACTTGAATTTACCCACTAAATTTGATTCTCTCATTTCTCTCTTTTGCAAACCATCATCTTTTTCTCTATCTATGAGAGATACAGTCACTAGATTGACAATACCAACGATTATTGGTGCAGCGGTAGTTTATGGCGGCTTTAACAGCTGTTTACAGTATTTTTTAGTAATGAATTTTTAGAGTTTAGGTATCCCACAACCTTAACTAACTGGCAGCAGGCTGAAGCATTGACTTTCGCATATCTGCATGTTATAAGTTGATTACGTACAAGGTCACTTTGGCCTGAGCTAGGCAACATTGGTATGCTACTGTTACCTAGCCAGTTTGCAGGACAAAATGTTGGGCTCAAAACCAGATCATGATTGTCCCTAACTTATTAAACAAGCGAAGCCTAGAGATAGATGAAAAATAGCTCAGATAGGAGAACCTAGCCTAGCTAGCTTTGCGCACTACAAACCAAACTTGCCCATAAAATTTGACATTTTGCTCCCGGAAATTTCTCTGCAGACTCGAAGATGAGGCTTAGATATGATAATTCAAAGTTGGCCAAAGGCGTACCCTGATCTCCTAATTCTTCGAGTACACAATATCTAATTTTGACGAAATCTATACGCTCCTGCTTACAGTGAGTGTCTTGAAAATCATATTAAATAACATGGTAAGAAAGGAAAATGAAAGATGCCAAGTTGAGGACTGATGTGAATTAAGAATCAACTCCATCATTTTTGTTGTATCTGAACCTTCCTTTGTCTTCGTCCTCGTATTGCTCTGGCGGGTCTCCAGGAGATAAGTTCACGAAGAAATTCAACAGCAAATCTCTACATGTAAGTTCCCAGTTCATCAATGCCCATTGATATGTTTTATACTTTTAAACCACGGCGGGCAGTGAAATTAATTACCGAGAGTGGCAACATCCTCTTCTCTCTTAACCAAGTTTTAATCGATGGCACCACCCAAGAAATTTTACCAGTGCTACCAAGAATTCCACAAAAATGGTGGACAAATCCTAGCAATCGCGACCTCGAAAGTTTAGAAATTCTCGAGGAGTATTAATGTGTTAGCAACGCCGTTCAGTCCCTTTTCCATGTCCACATTTCGGTAGCTGCCGTTGCCATGCACATAGTACTTGTGTCTTGTGCCAGCATTTGAGTCCTTACAAAACATAGAGATTCAAAATGGATATATAGGATTGATAACCAGTTTTTGAGTCAATTTAGCTCGGTCAGTTAAAGAAATCGAGATCTGACTACTAAAGGAATTTAGACTACCTATGCGGCTTCAGAATTGCAAGCTTTTGAGTCTGTGAAATCTAATAAAAATCCGAACGGAATATGTATAAATGTCAAATCATATGGCAATCTAATGCAAGTCGGATTAAGATTAACGAGTCTTAACCCATCCGCACTCAAGACTAAGCTAAGACTACAGTTTCAACCAACTAAAAAGTCAAGTAAATAACTAGACGAAAAAGAAGAACAAAAGACAACTAAGAAAGAGATTGCATTTTCTCCTTTTTTTTTTTTTTCAACTTTCAACTGTCTATACAAAATGAACCAGCGTAACTTTACATAGAGAAAGAGATGGATTTCAGAATTGGATCCAGTTACAGTTTTTGAAATTATCTAGAACTAGTTTACAAAAAAAAAAATAGATCTGATTCCATGGGTGTGCATCAGTCTCCTCAAGTTGGATAAGTGTCGTCCTCGACCAATTTTAAATTCATGATTCTGTCAAAATGATTCCTTACCTTTAGAAGATTTGGATATGTTCAACAAGGGGTTCACCACATGCCTGCCTGCATATGCTAGGGTGGTGGACCACCAAACAACTTTTCGCCGGCGGTCAAGGTGGCGGCTTGGGCGGCATGGAACATGACCATGGACTCTATCCAAGGGCGAACGCCCAGCCAAAGAAGGTGGAACAGACCGGTTTGGACTCGGATTCACACCCATTAACCCGGCCGGGAATGGTGCCGCCGACGGCCCCCGCACCTCTGTTCGTTTAACGAAAGCGCGCGGGGGACGGTCTTGCCGTTCCAGCTGCTGCATCCCAACTTCACTAGCCATGGCAGCTGCAACGGTGAGGCTGCCAGCGCTGGTGATCCTTGGGTCGAAGGGTGCGTCGCCCCTGCACATTGCTGTCGGTGATTCCCAGATCTTCGCGGCAGTTCCAAAGACCTTCCTCCCCATTCTGGCGGCGGGACCGCATCACTAAGACCGGCGTCCTCCACGGCATGGCGACGAGGAGGGAGCTGTAGGTGATCGACGGCGAGGCTGGATGCCGGCCACATCCCCTGCCCGCCGGTAGGTGTCAAGCCCACCGGCGGTGACCCCTGTGGAATCCACCCCCAACCGGAGGGCGGGACGGTGCCTCTCCGGTCGGAAGCCTTCAACCAGCAACCGGTTGCCGTGCCCCCGTCTCCTCCAACGGTGGTTGTGTCCATTCGTGCATCTCCCCCAACAGGGCTCGCCTGCTCTGGGGTCGTCGAGGCCGCCTGCCCCAACCTCCGTCCAAAGGAGCGCCCCAACAATGGGTTTCCGGCGACAGCTCTGGCGGAAGATCCTTCTTGCTCGATGGCAAATGGGTGGCTGGAAATCCACGTCGAAGGGTTGTGGGAAATCCACAGCAGCATGCTCGCGAGAGCCCCTTGCATGGTTGACAGGAGCAAGTCTTTGGACTCGTCCATCTTCAGTTGCGATAGATGTCTCCAGTGGATGCCATCCATTTTTCTCGCTGTAACTGCAACATCTTGCGTGATATGAGCCAAATCGGACTCATGCTTTTCTAAAGTTTGCTGCATATGTTCTTGGACGTTTTCAGGTGGTTCTTTTGTTGCTTCTGCAAGGTCATTTTGTTTTTCTATAGAAGCCTGACTGTTTTCTGCAGTTTTTTTTTGGCTTTTTCTTCGGTCTTTGTTGCCATTAATTTTGATGAATAAAAGTTGAAAGCGCCGATAGAATTGCAGCCATGCTCCGATACCAATTAACGTAAGACAGATTGAGATTAGCGAACCCTAATTCATCTGAATCCAGTTACAGAATCCGTTTGAAATCTCAATTAAACTCAGAGAGTCTAAACCGTACACCTTCCTCTGTGGTGAAAACAACTTTTGCTCTTGGAGGTGTCTATCATATTAAAGAGTCTCATTGTGAGTGGGAGGAGTGCAAGAGAAGCATTCTTGATAAGGAAAGACTTTTCACAGGGTGAAAATATCTGAGGAAAGTGTGATGCTGTTAATCACAATTCCTTGAGAGTTGATGATTAGTCAGATTGAGGGGACATGTGCACATTCCCGAAACTTCAATTCTCCTGAAAAGGAGAGTTGAGTGGGCTTACGCGATCCACTAACGATGCCTGCTTGAGAGGGGAAATTTCAAGGTGGCCCCATCCCCATGGCCATAGTAGAACTCCACCTACCCTCATCCCAAAAGAGAACAAAGAACTCTAGCACCAGAAGCAGACGCTCCCTACTCAAACCTGTTAGGCAAAGAAAGCTCTCACCTCTCATCTGCCTTAACTTTAGGCTCTCTCTCTCTCTCTAAGCAATTGAAACTACAACTGGCAATTCGTGTATACTTTCTAAAAAAGATCCATGTCTTTGTTCTACCATTTGTAAAGATTCACCAGTGTGCTTCCATGTACTTCACTAAGTTTTGTATTTGGTGAACCGATGAACAAAATGAGAAAAGTAGGATTATATTTATGGCTTTGGATCCAAGTGGTTGTAGTTTTATGGTGACCACCCACATGTCTCTTCTTGTGATTTCGACAACACCAAAAGCCAAAGCCTCCAAATTTCTTTTACAAAAGCGCAGTCCTTTTCCAAGTTGTGTCAGTAATTAAAGGCGATCCATCCATGCATTGCCATTTAATTGTTGTAATAATATATTCTTTTATATTAGCAGTTGGGATTGGTTGGTATTCTTCAATTGGAGAACCCATGGACATAGACACAGTGGTGGATGGTGACTGCAGTGACAGCGGAAACAGTTACCGTAAAATTAGGACATAACAAGAAAAAAATATGTGCATGTATATCCAAGATCCCTGACTTGTTTTTTTTTATACCTGGGCCCAATTATGCATGAGTCTATAATGCTTCAAAAGCTTTTAACCGTAGTCCATAATCCATATGTAAATAATGAAATGACCACAAGGAATATTTGGATCCAAGATAGAACCGAATTTTAGGACACTTGATCTGGACCATGATCCAGATCGGGATCCAGATAGGGGGGGGGGGTTACTGGTGATTGCAATAATTTCTGTGCGCTCCGTGTTGCACAGCAAGGGACAGTTTCCAGGCAATGGGGCCAATAATTGTCCCTCCCAAATTCAGGGGTCATGTCTGTACGTCTCTCCCTTTACCTTTCCCCTTTTCTTTTGGAAACCGCAACCCAACCCTAGCCGCAGCCTCTTCAACTAACCATGGTTAAGCTTGGGATTTTAGTTCTTGCAATTACTCGCCGATTCCTCGGCGATCCGCTTCCCGGCCTTTCATGTCTGATGCCGCAGTCCTTGACACTGACGGATGATGATGGATCTGGTTAGCCGAACCCACGTGGGTCCGGTCCTGAGTTCGACCTTTTGATGTTACGGTCGTTCAGTGTTTTCGGATCCGGACACTGGAGCAGGAGCGGAATCCACATCAAAAAATATCCAAGGCCTTGTTTGGTTATTTGGCCTGGATCTCATCCAACAACCGGTTTAGATCGGGTCCATTTAATTGTGTCCAGCTCCACGGTAGGATCCACATGCTGGCCGGTCCAAAATGCGCAAACAGATCTTATCGGACCTAAACCTGAGCTTATCGGACCCACTAGAGACACCTGAGAGAGATCATTGTCTTATTACTAATCAGAACAAGATTTTGATCCAATCTGTTCATGATCAATCTCCGTAGTCCTCTGATAATTTGGCATCTGAATCCAGATCTGGGTTTTGAGTCAGTTGGGTATTGCCAGCTGATTCAATATTTAGTCCGGATGTAAGCACTTTCAGACCCTACTGGGGGAAATGGCTGACCAGAACTGGGCTCACTAAGGCATCTGCTCATCCTACATCGAGTTGAATCCGATCTGAGTCTGAGCCAAGTATGTAAATGGCGACGTCAATCGCCTGCACTAATGTAAATGCTGCTGCTACAAGTAGCATCATGTGTCGAATCCGCGTTGGCCCGAGCCCTCAACAAGTCCTCTGGCTGGGTCCCGGCCTGGTTGCAACTGGACCCATTCTAACAGATGAGTTTGGTATCAGACAGATTGAGTGCGACCGGGCATGGCCCAGTAGGATACGTATCAATAGACTAGAAAATGGTGCTCGGTTCCATAATTTTGCTAGACAAATTGACGGATTACGGAATCAAGTTCCAAATGGGCAGCTAAATAAAAAGCTGGGCTCCATATTAAGCTTAAAGAAATGATTTGTACATGGTTGTGTGACGCACCAAATTTGATACGACTGGTAAACTGAGTCCATGAAGCTGTGTCAGAAACTGAGTTCATGCATATCAGTTTGAATTGGAGTTTGTATTTTAGCTATCTAATATGTGCCAGATTCATATTGGATCAACTAATGTTTGGGCGCCTGACTCGGTTTAAGAAGGACGATTCAAATGCATCGCTTATGTCAATTAAGTGATTATTTTCCAAGATTATAAACTAGCAGATAATACGTGTAGAATATGGAACAGAACTTCAAGATTCTTCTTTCCTATTTGCATCAGTTCTGCAACAAGTTTAGAAGATAATGAGATGGATTACTGAGTCCAGATCTAGCTATTGGAACCATGAAGAGTTCGCAAAATTTAGATGATGCATAGAAGTAAGAATTCAACAGTTCTCGTTTACAGGAAAAAGATAAACGTTAGGCAGGACGTTGACCTACACCCCACATGAATTATCCTGAATCCAAGAAATATAACTTGAAGAATATTAATGACCAGAAAAATGAGTTTGTCTGGCGTCACTTACTATTGTTGAATGATAATATTTTCCTTTTCTATTGGATCTGCATAACATCGCTATCTTGAAGTCATATATGCTCTCATGATCGGTGAGCACAACCAATTTCCTGAATAATTTTCTTCTGGACGAACCCTACAAAGGGTTCCAATAAATTATATATCCATAACCAAGTCAGGGATGTGGAATTATTAGTTTATGTTCTATAAAACTGTTAATAGAATAATGAATTATTATTTAGCTATAATTAAACACTAGGTCCCATAGTTATCTCAGAAAATATGAAGTACTTTATTAACTTAGTTGGTTACTCTAATTGTCCAATAAGCCAATGGTAGCATCCTTATTTAATCAACTGCAACAGGTTTAAAAAAACCAAACAAATATCAACTTGCTGCATAATTTTATGTGTACATACGTGCGATGACAACCAAGTTATTGTTGTTAATCAGATGGATGACTTGGACTTCTTGATATATATATATATATATATATATATATATATATATAGAGAGAGAGAGAGAGAGAGAGAGAGAGAGAGAGAGAGACTTAGACTTAGACCTTTTTTTATCATGTTTCGAACATGACAAAGTTTGTGAACTAATTTTTCCATCCTGTAAAGCAATATACACATACATTCTATATATATAAGTTTTTATCCAACAATTAGGGACTGTTTGGTCTCAATTATTTGAACATCTTGGTGGTTGTGTACGTACATAAGGTAAGGTAGTTTACATAGTGGAACACATCAGTGGGACACAATGTCGCGACGCTAATGAATTAGCGATAAAAAGGAAGAAAAGTTGGCTTTGAAAACGATATACAATTTGTCCTGTACAATGAATCTGGATGTGATAAGCAAGCATTTGTTTGCATTACACATTTCTTTCCTTGTTTTCCTTATACGAATTGCGCATCTATTTCATAGCATATTTTCTATAGATTGGTGCTGAGATTGGTTGGACGGTGGGCTTTTAATTAAGACATAGTGTTGGAGCTTCACGTTTACTACGCGGTTATGCCTAGCTGCCAAAAACAATATTAATTAATTTGGATTATTCTAGGCAATACTTGCTACAATGTTATCCATCAAGAAGAATGAAAAAACACTTAAAATTTTGTAATAAAGTGTTGTCTACATATTGATGACTTTGATTGCCTGATGAAGGCCCTTGCTAGGTATTTGACCCTCCATAATGAAGTCCAGCTTCATCCACTTACATATGTGGTTCGTTCCAAGTCTATACCAAATTTTGAGAATTTATAAGGAGATCATCACTTTCCATTCTAGGGTTGCACATGAGAGAAGAAAAGACAGGAGAAACTAAGGAATTATTTGGTAGCGAAGGGCGCCTTTATTCATGTATATCCAAAGATCGAGACATATTCATGAAATGCAGGAACTAATGTTCCACGAATTTGGCCCAATCTTTGAAACATATTCACGACACACTTACAAAGTATTCCTGCTTCCAAACAACCCCTTAGTGTGGCCTATAAATTAATGGGAGCAAAACATGCCGTAAGTTGTATTGACCACAAGAAATTCTTCATGTTTTAAACAATGTCTCACTTCTCACTCTTCTTATGCATGATGTTTAATGTGAATTGGAGTTGGTAATTAACCAAATGTAACTGTGAATTGCTTGAATAATGAAACTATTAAATTACCAAATTGCAAAAAAGAAAAAAATATGCTACCCGTATCACGAGCAAATGGGGATGATCTTTCAGGTGGATCTTTGCATAAAATTGCTTAATTAATTAACTTGCAGACTCTACTAACCATTTTACTGATGGTTTACCTTCCAAAATGCTCCGGAAGGATGTGCTTCGTTTTTCTGTTCCCCATCAAGGAAAGGATGGGTAGATACTTTTTATGATCTCTTGATGGTTTGATATCTAATCCAATGTATAAGATACGAGCTTAGTGGCAAGCTCACATGGATGACCTAACTATACACAAGGCCGTCATAATCCATGAGAAATCGGTCCTCAATGACTGCTTCAATGATCTAGCATGATTAATAATGCCAAACCATTGAGAACCCCACTTGCGTTTGATAATAATATATCAATCTCTGTGCGTGTGTGTGTGTACAATCAATGCCCGAGGAGCCGAAACTCCTCCATTTCCCCAGCCTCCGGGGACTAGGGCTAACTTGAGGCTTGAGTGTGAGGACAACCTCATTGTCCGCTTCGCCCAAAGAAATAGTGGCCATGAGAATCGAACTGACGACACTAGAACGTCCAACCATACAAGATCCCTCGAGGCTTCATAAAAGCCGCCATGCACTTGCCAAACTGGAATTCCTCGAGTCTTCAAAATATGGGATTGTTTATTGTCACTAGACTACATGTATGGCATACTTTAACTTTCAATGTCTCTTGCTTCAACAAGACGTAACTTAAGCACTTTGGCGTTTTCCAGTTACTATTTGCTAGACAAACGCAGGGTTATGAACGGATCTTAAGCAAAACAAATTAGATGTTGGATCAAAGGACTTGGGAGAAAAGTAAAAAATGGAGACTTCGTCAAGCTAGTGGTTTCATCTTGCACCAAGATTTTTTTAGGTCTAGATTTTGTTGAACGAGTGCACCAAACCTTTTATAAAGGACACGTTGTGTATATTCTGAAAGAACAACCAGCAACATCGTGACATCCCCTTCATGGTACACTATATAAATGTATATATACCCACATTCTTATAGTACAGGGATAATACATTATTAATTATTTTAATACTCATTTTAGTTAGCTAACATATGCCCCAGCTTATCAGCTAAGTAGGGCCCTCACTTGGCCTCTATGATCTCAACATTATTCTGTTTCCAATTTAAAACCTAGGGCACATATTGGTTGATCATCTGCAAGATGCCAACTAGTGAGGAGTGAAACTGTCGTAGACATATTTTGGTTTATATTTGCAGTATCTTAGGCTCCGTTTGATGCATAGAGATTTTACTGTGCATTGGAAAACTTACTGTTTTTGTATAGCTTTTCAGTTTCAAATCAAACACAAGAAAAATTACTCTACTGAAATAGATAGATTAAGGAAATTTTACCATGTAAAAAGGTCGAACCTCAAAAGGTCTGACTTTTTACCATAGAATTTTTTTCACGGTGAATTTGCTGTTGCAAGTTTTTATCTGCCATCAAACAGGGTTTTAATCAAGACTAAGGAGGTGTATAATTATCGAAGATCTGACATGATCACTATTACCATAAAAATTAATTTTGAAACCCTGGATTTAAGATCAGAGCCTCTTCTCCTTCCATTAGATCTTTTGACAGCCGAAAATTAAAGTTAAATTGAAAATTTTAACTATGAATCTTAAATCCAACCCAAAATACTCAGATTGATGGAACAAGAATCTTGGTAATGATTTCTTTTCGTATTGGACACCCAATCCACACACACATATATATATATATATATATATATATATATATATATATATATCTTGATTGATGCAAGCAGTCACTTCATACAATATTTGTAGACTATTCATTTTTTTTAACAAAAACAAATTCTTCAATTCTTACACGTAGATACTAGATCTGAATAGTAAGATATATTTAGTTGCAGAGGGCGTTTGGCAACAGTAATGGTACATCCTTCGGACGACAGTTTTCCATGAATTTGTACGACTTTTTTCTGTAAGGGATCCAAGCAAGTGGAAGGCAATAACATTTTTCCTTATGTTGATGAAGCCAACATTAGAAACCAATGCATGAATACTTGGGAATGAGTTAATTTTGATGATGAAATGTGGCCACCTGTGGTGCCCTATAGTCAAAGTAGGACCATTTCCTGATCCAATGAAAGAACAAAGGATCTTTACTCCCCACCTCTCATCCTTATCTATTTGCGGTGCTTACTATTTTCAGTGAATTATAATCATTTTCTTAAACTTGGAAACTAATATGAATTAATTTCTGGCAATCCTTAAGGGCTCTAAATTAACTCCTTAATCAATAACACGACGCATTAAATCAATAATAAGATCATTAATAGTAATAACAATAAATATAGTGCAAACAATTTCTGGTGTGTGACAACTCGGCAGAGCTTACTTTTACTACCTACCACAAAAAGCTCTCCAAGAAGAGTGGTCCAACCAAGGGTCCCACCATCTTAGCCACAATCATGCATGGACCTTCAGATGTTACTGGATCTCAATCCATTGGAACCCGGATTCGAATCTCAATCAGTTCTGTGGCTCGCACCAACTTGAATTTGGTGTCGTATGATACCTCAAATTTGGGTTGGGTCAATTGGAATAGATCCGATCTAAAAGTTGCCAAATTACTACAGTCACTTAACCTGATTTACCAAGAAACTTATTTCAAGGGCTCTATCTAAAAACACACTTTGCTCGTCAAGTCATGTTTATTTTGGTCGCTTCCCTCAGAATAGGCCAAGGGCCAAAACTAAAACTAACTTATCCAGGATACGTAGGGTTAGTTGCCGATTATTTGGCCGATTAAATCGGATGGGCCCTGCAACTAACCCTGGTTAATGGATCCCGTGTCAGAAGGAAAAGAAAAGAAAAAAAAAAATTCTTCACTTAAACATAAACAGTAAGAAATTAAAAATAGAGGTCCATATCACGTGAATGGCAAAGCTTCGCTTCCACCACGTGTCGCGATCTCAATGGTCCACGGCAGAGCGTCGATCTTATCCGTGGCGTGTAAAGTGGGGAGGGGACTCATCCGTCCCGTCACGACTCGGACCGAGTCGGGCGGGATCCTTCCAGGCCATCGTCCAAGAAAGTAGGGTTTGCTACCATCGGCTTCCAATTCGGCTCGGCTTTAATGCATACGAGCCGGCTACTTTGGACAAAAATGGGATGCTATCGGTAGGCAACTACCAGAGTACCCTTGTTCATTGGATGGGAGTATGACGAGTTTGGCCCCCGGTGGAATCACGTATTATTCCTGATCGCCAGGAATTGTATTTTTGCTGTGAGAACTAGAACGTCACTCCCAAGGTGACGAAGTTCATGATCTCACGCACATTGTACTCAAAATGTTACAAATTTAATCAAATAAACAAAGTCCCGCGGTTTCACCTTCTAAGGTCGGTCATGAATGAATTGTTACAATCAAACCCAACACAACATAGTCTTTCCTTTGCTGACCGACTTTTTATACTTAGTGGCGTCTATGATCCTATTTCTTTCAACACTCTGGCCATTGATGAGGGATGGCATGTCATGTGAGGTTCCTTTTCCTCCCTTAACTTGGAATATATTTGGACTACACTAGACCATGTTGGTGCCAAATCGGCCGAAAACATTAAAAACTAAAGCTTGCGATTGAGCTCAATTTTGCCACTTCACTAAAAGTTTCGGACTCCGTTTTGTGGTATTCTAAATGTGTTCGTGCTTGTGGCATGTTGGTCATTTCGTTAAGCAAGGGTAGGGAGGGACAAAGGAATTCCAACCAAAAAAGAACAAAACTAATAAAGGAAGGAAGGAACCCATCGGGGGTGGACCCTGATGAAAGCCGTAGGCTCATTTATCGGCTCGGCTTCGATTCGTGGCTCGGCTTTCCTGCAGCCCCCTTCGCCTCCTCTATTTAAACCCCACTCCTCCTTCGTTGTGGAAAATCTCCTCCCTTCCCTCCCACCCTGCCCTGCCTTCTCCCGCTCTGTTGCTGCCACCCTCTCTCTTTCTCTCGCTAGAGAACATCTTCTCTTCTTTTCCGGCCATATACCCTGGCCAGTGATCGGAGACACTCCGACTACTACACCTGAGAAAGAGAGGGTGAGCCAACACCATGGGCCTTCTGGACAAGCTCTGGGACGACACCGTCGCCGGGCCGCAGCCGGAGAGCGGCCTCGGCCGTCTCCGGAAGCACCCGACGTTCGGCGGGTCCCGTCCGGCGCCTGAGGCGCCGACGATCGAGGAGGCCCGCGTTTCCCGCGCCATCACCATCATCAAGACCTCGAATTTCCGCGACCTCGCCGTCGACCCTAACTCCGGCCCGGCCTCTCCCGTTGGCTCGGACGCTCCGGAGTCGCCTCTATCATGTAATCCAAACCCTCCATCTTTCTGCTCATCCTTTCTCCTCCTTGTTGTTCCGTTTTTTCTTTTATTTGTGCAGATTTTCGGCTTCTTAATTCTTAGGTGATCATATCGGTACCCGACCGCCGGATCTTTGTTTTCCGGCGGGAATAATTTTGTGGGTTTGGGCAGAAAGAAAAACCATGGTAAGGGGAAAAACTCGTGCTGGCTTCGTCAGCATAAGCCCCGATTTGGTCGCGATCTGGAGTTGTTGCTTGAACCATTTCACATGGAAGGGCGTTTTCCGTTTCTTTCCCGAGTCTCTCCATGTTTTCCCCTGAAAGGGACCTGAGAGAAACGGAACTTAGGTTGCGATTCTGCGAGTGGAAATTCTTGAGAACCCGATCTTTATACTCTTCCGATTCGGTTGAGTTCCATCTGTCTTGGAACGGATCTTTATATTATGCTCTGTCCCTGACGCCAAAACAAGAATTAAAAAATAAAGAAGACCGAACTCGATTCGGTCAATGAACGGGACAAATCACTCATGATCTGAAAACCGAGATGGAATCGGAAAATTGCGTCCGGATCGGATGTGTGGAGCCTTCCAGATGATCGTGACAGGTCCCCTTGATGGTGACGAGTCAGGCCTAAGAAAAGGCGGCACAAACATATCAATAATGAAATATGTGAAAAAGAAGTAGAATAATTACAGCCACCGATCTGTCTCCTTTCCTATCAACTTTTTGTTGTCTTCCGATTTATTTTTTCACGGGGAGGAGAGAGCGATGGAGAGACTAGAGAGAGATCAACATGTAATATAAGATAAAAGAATAAAACGTTTTTTGGGTAATTTTTTTACTATTATATTTTTCTGAACTTTTCTCTATGTTATTCTTTTATTCTTATATAATATCTTATTATTCCAGGGACCCCTCGTGGGGATGTAAAGAGATTCAGGAGAAAATTTCCAACCGAGTCGTTTGAGCGTGCTGAACCAAGAAGTCCTACCGTCTATGATTGGTGAGTTTTTGTTTTGCATTTTTATTGCCATATTATTCGACTTTTTCTACCCGAATATATATTTTTGCCGTTAGTAATGTGTTTTTATAATAACAACATTTCTTTGATTACCAGTGTGTAATGTAAAGTTCTGGTTGCCAAGTTCATGAACTTAATCTGCGCCAAACGTGGCCAAGGGCCCAAGGTCATGGCCTTTTTTTTATACTGTTCGTCCTGGACCCAAATGCATAAGACCACGAACTTATGACAACTAAATTTCAATATTTTTACGTCTGAAATTTATCTAATTAGGCACTTCAACCCAAGTAACTGGTAGTTGGAGTTTATGGACTTGGTCGTGCATCGAGGAACTTCTTGGAGTTCATGAACTCGGCTTGGTGTCTCACTGAGTCTATCAGGTCCCCTCGTGAGCCAATCATGCACATGGAGTCATGGACTAAGATCGGTTTCAAGCATATAGATGGGTTTGCTTAAAATGTCAGCAGCATGACCTAGGATGCGTATGGACAGGGTTGGTAAAACCAAGTTGCTGTAACCCATCTTTAGCCCTGTTGGCTCCTCGTCTGACTTTGGTAGAACACAAAGTAGTGAGCTGAATGGAATAAACTGGTCTTGTTGCTAAGCAGGGTACAGTGACATCCTTACTGTTTGACCTTAGCAAGTAGTGAGCTGAATCGAATCCTACCTACAAACCAACGTCGGCGAGCGGACCGCAAGTCGTTAGAGCTGTGTTGGAACTGGAAAAAGTTATAGAATGTTTATACATTTCTTGGGCTATTTCAGGGTTGTAATCAGTGCATTGGATCGATGAGGATGGGTTTTGAATTTTTGTGCAGTGTTGGCAAGTAAACTTAGTGAAGGTGATCCAAGATAAGGGAAGATCATGAAGAGGGAAGGGAGACAGAGCTAGTTTCATTTTGTATTGTACTCTGTACAGCCCTATGCTTCTCTTTCTTTAGGGTTTTTTTTTTTTTTTTATCGAGTCGTTTGTGTGTTTTTTTTCTTTCATTTCTTGTAAATGGTGTCATGTGGGGTCGGTATATTTTGCCCACTTTGTGGGTTCCTCTCTTCCCCTTTCCTCTTGTTAGTCTTCCCTACATGCAGGAAGCCCTTTTGTAATATATATGAAATGGGTCTCTACGTGTGATGTAAAAAAATGTGTGACTTGTTTCTCCCCTCTTGCTTGCTTCCCATTGTGTATGTTGATAGACAGGTAAGTGTGATTTTTTATACCTTTTAAAACATGTTTCTCAAGGGAAACCGATATCTGAACTCACGAGCATCGGAAAAGAAAACTTGAATATGCTTCCGGAAAAGAACTCTTGGGAGCTCCTTTGATTTGTCGTCCGTTGAATGAGACAGGCTCCTCTCTTTTCTCTCTCTCTCTATCTTTCTTTCTTTCAGCGAGTGGCAGCCATTAATTGGTGAGAAAGATAATTATCCGCCAACGTTATGCCGCTGTTTCTGTTGAGAGAAAGAGTTGACAGAGACACATTAACATTACTAACAAAAATTTTCACATCCAACGCGAATGGAGGTAGAAACAACGCCCGATCAGAAGATCGGAAGTTACACCGACCAAGAGTAACGTGACATGACATCGCGACGGGCCTTGGCCAACGATAGCTGGAATCGAAGGCCTGTACATCAAAAGATCTGCTAGGATAAGAGTCACAGGACGTTGTTCAAGAGTTATTACAATAAAAGATCGGTGAAACTAGTAATACCTTAATGGTAATAGCATGTTCCATCAGATGAGAGGGAGAGAAATGAACATGACAAGCCACACACATATATATATATATATATATATATATATATATATTTCAAGCAGCTAAATACGTCGGGAGTCAGGTTGAGGAACCACTTCAAGAAGAAAAAGATTGGTTCATGGTGAGCCGGGATTAGCAATCTTTAGAAGAACACTGCAAAAAAGCTCAGGATTTCAGGCTGACATCCTTGTAATTAAGATCCTACCTACCATCGGCGTAGGTAGATGGGAGTAGGTTCTTGTACACGGCAGAAGAGACGTGCCTGTAGCAGTCCAATCTATTTCCGTCCCTTTGAAATGTTACAGCTATAATGGGCGAGGGCAGGAGAGGAGAGCCGGTATATATCCATTTCCTTCTAAATGCGTCTTCTTTAAAGCCTACCCCCACCTGCCTCCCAACACTCGGTTTATTGGAAGGCAGTGTGGGCCAACGCTTCACACGCTGGTAGGTGTTTCTCCACCTGTTTATACGCGAAATTTAAGTTTCAAGCAGGACTTCTGTCTCAAAGTTCTGCTTCCACCATCGAGGCAAATCCTCAAGATGCTCCTGCTTCAAATTCGTTCAAGCTCATCCAAGAACAGAAATTGTAAACTCAAACATGCAGTGCTCTCAATTTCTTTGGTGGTCTGGTACGTTACGCTTGCAAACATAGTTAGAATTCATCATGAACAAACAACTTCATCCTCTTCTTTCGTGTCCCTTTTACTGAGAAAAAAAGAGCAGAGACACAATTGGACTTATTTTTTCTTTTTCTCCAACTGAAGTCGTCCTAAACCACTTGATCTCCCACCACCAAATATGCGGATGCCAAGGATAAATGCCGTTAATGTCGAATAACATTTATCCCCAGAGTTACAAGCAGACATAGTTCTTTTGACTTGTAGAATCTGATTCCAGTAGTTGGAAGCATGACAAAAATGAATGCTTTTTAGTGCCCATTAGGGAAGGCTGAACTTGGGAGAAAGTCATGATCAGCCTTAACTAGAGCAGTTTGAGCCTGAGCTAGCTCCTTTCCGTTTCTTTTTTTTTTTTTTATAGCAATGGAACCACTCTCAGGTAAGTGGCAGGTTCATACTTCAGGTATCAGAGATTAGCCTTGTCAACAGTATAAAATTCCAAGATGAGAGCCTCATGAAACTAAATTTGCAACTCCCTGAGCCGAGGATAACAAAAAAAAAAAGAGGAAAGGTTGGGACGTTGTCCTTCCTTTTCTGCTGTGACATAATTAGTCGTGAATCCAAAGTTAAGGATTTAATCGATTTACATTAAGAGGCCAAAATGCAAACTTCAGCTTATAAACAATTTTGCATATAAATTACTAAATGTGATCTGGAGAGCAAAGCATTGGATGTCATGGTAGGAATACACAATCGTGGGACACCATAAAAAATTCCAAACCAAACGGATTTTGGAGAGGCGGGGAAATCTAAAACGCCTTGCATGCGAAGCGAACGATCAACCTTACGTGCTACGTCCCCGTGAATGGTTGGCCAGCTGACGAACTTTAATCATTGTGATATGAACGGCAAAAAGTTCGTACAGAAAAAATACTTGGAGATGTGGGGCATCGATCCCCAGACCTCTCGCATGCAAAGCGAGCGCTCTACCATCTGAGCTACATCCCCATTTCGTTGGTGCTTTCAGCATAAATTTTGAAGACCGGCATTTTTACCCATTTGCAACAAATAGCGGATATGAATACTGTTTTCAGTATTGAGAACATGGTCTTATAGAAGGCAACGTGAAAATCTTCACTTGTTCCAAATGTTGCATTCTAGGGAAACCAAAAAAGAAAAGGGGAAAACAAACGTGAGGATACTAAAAAAATGGAGACGCGGGGAATCGAACCCCGTGCCTCTCGCATGCGAAGCGAGCGCTCTACCATATGAGCTACGTCCCCTAGTTGATGGTTGATCACTAATAGATAGGGATAAATTAAGATAATATATATATATATATATATATATGACGGAGATATAGGGCATCGGCCCCCATGTTATGATTGGCTTCAAGTTCAGGATTTCCTGTTATAATAGAAGATATTAATGGAACTACATGCGATTCTACCCATGAAACCCATATTTCACCATGTTATCAGTTTCAAAATAATGTTTAAGGTCGGGTGGCAGTCTTGTTGTGAATCACCTTTTCGTGTACGTTCGGCCACACGCGGCATGATCTACCTTACGCCGTGGACTTCATGCTCTCATCGACAAGTTTTGGATCTCCTGAAGAACCAAGAGATTGAAACAACCCTTTTAGATTTTGGATCAGATTCAACCTATACTTTTGAGGCTGTTTGACATTAGAAACAAGGTGTGAATGTTTCATAACTCTATCTTAAAATGTAAGTCGATTCGTAGAACACTGGAAAAAGTGTCCCACGAAGCTATCCTGATTTTGATGTTGATTCATAATACCAAACAGCCCCATATAATTTCTGGCAGTATGTAAATGGTTCACTTCTTAAATTCCCAAACACCGAATCCAGGACCGAACGGTTATTATGTTTCTGTTTGTTTCTATTTGTAACCTTTACAGATTCTTTCATGCTGGTTTGCGAAGTCATTAATCTAAACTCGTTAGTTGCTGTGCACTCGAACGGCAATGAAATTGCAAGCGAAGTGTTTGTTGATTTGTGCGAAAGAACTAAAAGTGGCTTCACATCCAAACACTGTCAATCAATTTTAGTGTACTTTTTTGCTTTTGGTTTTTTTCTTTCATGTTGTATAGCTGTCTGAGTTGTCATTGCCAATAACCAATTTCTTTTATGATTTATTGTGATCACTTGTTACTATATATAAGATTGTGAAATCTGTTATCTTAGCTTCACGGGCAACATCCAAGCTCTCGATAATTGATGATGTATTGTTGTCAGGACGTAAGTAGACATTTTGCTTCTAAGGTTTTCATTATAGGCATCTTTACTGATCACATACACCCGCGCGTAGGTGGTTCTCTAGTTATATGTGGTGACCATTTATAATTGACTGCAGAAGTTTTGATGTGGCTTTAAATGGAATAATCAGCTCCACACTGGCGAAGGTTTATCTGTTGCTCTTAAGTAGACTATACTTCCCATTGGCAGAATTTGTATGTTTATTGGGAAACACACTCTGATGGAACTTGACTCCTTCCACAAGAAATCCTGTTATAGATTTAAGGGAGAGGAGGGAAGGAAGTGATGTGGTAATTGGTATAGTTGTTGCATTAGACATCGTTTTATTTGCTGATGGTATCTTTGAAGTGAAACTCGGAAAAACTCCTTCCTATCTACTCTCGTCTTTCCTCCAACATGCACTCGAGCTGGAGCGTTTGCTCTTTTTCAGGTCTGCTAAGTGAGCGTGCAACTATGGTGATTCGCTGGCTTCCCTGATTAGGAACACGACCCCCCAGAAGACGACTCATGTTTTAGTTTTTTTTTTTGTTGACTTGAATGGAAATAGTTCTCCAATCCCCATTTATTGTCCTCTTTCAAATCCAAGTGACATTAGATTATTGCTTTCAATTATTTGTGTTCAGACGATAAAGACATGTCTAACAAAGATATATTCTACTACCCAGCTAGAATGTTGCTTTGAATTACTTGTATGTTGATTGTACAGACATGGTGAATTGCTGACTAACCGTGTAACTTGGCTTTCTCTTGCTGAACGTTAGTTGGCAATGTTGAAATCCATAACTATCTTCACATGATATGGAAAATCATTACAACTTTTTACATATGGTTTCTGCTTGTTATAAGACCTAGTATTTCATTGAGTTTTTGTTGAAAATGTCCATAAATGTAATCAAAGAAACAGATTTTGCAGAGGAGAGTGGTTCCTTTTTTATCATGTCAGTAGCTTCTTTAATGCCTACAATGGCTTTTTTTCAGGGCAAGGTTGATCTTTTCCTAGACGTAGCCATCTGTTGACACACTATAGGGAAGCACCACAAACACATGGTTGGGAATATGTGGTGAGCATCGCTTTCCTTCTATGGTTTGTTTTTACAAGTGGCATTATTCAGCCCGTGCAAATGTTATCATCATTTTCTTTTTCGGTTCTACTTGCACTTTTCAGCTCATCTGTTTGACTTCAATTTTAGCATAAAGTTCTGAAATTGTCTTGGAAGAAAACACCAGGCAAATTGTCATCTACTTTTGGGAAGCCATGTTTGATGAAATGTGACCCATCAGACTGAGCAAAATTTTCATTTCTCAAGCCTGTTGGCTTTGAGGAATCTGTGAAGAGTCTTGGTAAGGACTTTTTCTGACCTGGAATTTGACATTTCCATTGAGAGAGCTTATTCTGCTCCTTCATCCAATATTCTATGCAAGAGAGAGATTTAACAGGAAAGGGAAAAGATTGCTTCATATACAACAAGCTGGATCTACTCCTTGTTTACCTGTTTGGCTGCAGCACCTTTCATGATGCGATAGGTATTGCAGTTAATATTTCAGTGTAAACAGCCAAATAGGGATGGTTCAAGTGCAAACATTTAAAACTGATGACCACCTTGGTTCATCTGACTTCTTATCAGTATTCCTATCCGAGTAAATCTATGGAGCTAGAATTAGATTACTTCTAGATTGAGTGACATGAAGCCTAGAAGGTATATGATACTTCTGTTGAAAGAGGCTAGATATCACGGTCCATCCTAATCAAAGTGCAACTCAAATAACAATGTAAAATACATTATTGTGAACTCCTGGTCACTTAATGGCCTTGTATATGTTATGTGTCAAATTGATGAAAAATCTTTCTTTCCCAGAACTTTGCCTGTCACTGATATTAATCTTTAACAGAATATGGGGATACACCTTATTGAAAAATTAAAATAGTTCAATTATATTGTAATTTTGGGTGTCTTATGGATTGTATCTTCAAAAGCTAATCACAATGAAGAAAAAGAGTGCTTAAAAGCTGAACTCTTCATGGGAACAGAGGGTGGGAAATAAATCTCCTATATGTGATTTTTCTGGACATGTACATGCACCTTTTGTGTGTGTGTGTGTGTGTGTGTGTGCCTATGCATGTCTTTTGGTGTCATTGAGAATTACCCTATTATACGCTTGGATTCTCTCTCTCTCCTTTTCGACTTCTCATTTGGTGGAACTGCCTACTTGTTTTTTTTTTAAAATTTCAAAACAGGCAGAATTAATATATGTATATCTGTCTTAGCAGAAGTGCTCATTTTCAACATCCACTGAAGATCGTGATTCTGGAAATCAACAGGAGAAAAAAGTGTGAGGTTTCCCTTTCCAATGTAAAATTTGTATATGGTTGAGTGGTTCAAAAGCCACGGTGCTGGTGGACAAATTCTGGGGTTCACTTATCCAATTAGCATTTCAGCGGATACTTTATACCTCATAATTTTGTTCACCTGTCATCAAATTTTTCTCACATCTTCTTTAGAATCACCTATTTGATTATCTAAACGTCATCTGCATCAGTATCTGAGACAAACTCATCCACATATCCTGACTTCAACGAATTGCAAAGGATGGAATGATGTATGTATAGGATGCAGGATGGGGGTCGTTAAGAAAAAACACTGGATCGAATCAAGCAGTAACTACTATTGTTCTGCAGAATCCCTTTGTTACCGTGAAATGAATGTTTAAGCAAAATAAGTTTAGGGGAATCATTTATTTCTTTGGACCTAGATTGCATTTGAGATTGCATATGCATTGGACTTGGAGATTTATGGGGCATGCATGACAATTTTTTGGCTATTTGTTTTTTAAACAAACTCTTGATTATGAGTTTTTATGATTGCAACTTTATGTTTCTAGAATTTTCAACATTAGCATTTTGATGTACTAGTTTATCAGCCTGAGATACATTCGATCTGTTACAATTTTGTGGACATTTGGTCCAAAGTCTATTCTGCATTCGTACATCTGAAGATCATACCACTGTGACATCGTAAACTATCTCTTAAGGCAAGTATCTTTTAAATATTGCCATCCAAGATAAGTGGAAAATTTTGAGAATTTAGTGTGCAAATTAAAAAGTTCTTCTGTGGTTATGTGAGGGCATCAGGTAGTAGCGAAAGGTTGATTTGAGGAGCTGTTGCTGGCTGACTATTGATCGCTACAGTCTTGTTGAAGAATTCCAATTGAGGAGTTTAATGTACTGTTCACCTGTCTGGACTGTTAATCTTACAGTTTATGCAACCTTCATCAATGCTGAATGAAGGTGGTTCTCATTTATGTAGTCCACTTAAGGTTTTTCATTTTTAAGCATGGGATAGTTAAATATACATTATCGATCTTTATTGCAAATGGTAATTTAAATTTATCACTGTGATCGTCTGGGTGATCTCATGCCGTGTAGGCTTTGACAAGGCATGACTTCAGTGACATCTGTAAACAAAGATGGAGAAGAGAAAGAACTGAAGATTCCTGTTGGAATGTCCATTTTGGAACCTGCTCATGCTAATGACATAGAACCTATGTCATATGAGTGTGAGGTGCCGATGCTGGTGCGGATGTAGGTGCCGGTGCTGTGTATCCCAAAAAATTTGGGTATAAGGGTGTGTGTGTGTGTGTATATATATATATATATGTATGTATGTATGTATTCATAATGTATATAATTTAGCTTGTTTTTTGACTTACTCTGTTCTTTTTTTTTTTACTTTTATTACTGTACATAAAGAAAGAAAGGGACAGAGAGAAGAAAAAAGGAGAATAGAAAATATTTTGAAAATGCATAAGAAAGGATCTGGTTGGGGTATGTGTCGGAACCACATCTATATCAGCACCAACGTCGTGTTGACATGGGTGCGACCCTTTTTTTGAAGAGTCCATGTGACATAGCATAGAACTAGAAGTCAATCCGTTTCCTTTGTCCCTTTTTACGGCTCAGATGCCTTGTCTTGATGCTGCTTCGCTTCCATCTCTCATATCATGGTCACTATCCTGTAGTCTATTCAGGTTTTATGAATTCAATTTTGTATTGTAGCTATGAGATTATAGTCAGGTAGTTCTGAACACCTTTGGGCGATGGCTTGGATGTGCAGGACCATGTGAAGGCTCACTTGCCTGTTCTACGTGCCATGTCATCGTAATGGTGCCCCATCAATCTTGTCTCATTTGTTGACCAAATTTTTCTTTCGTCAGAGATGGTGAATCTGTTATTTTATTTCAAGATATGGAGTTCTACAACAAATTAGATGAACCTGTTGATGAGGAAATGACATGTTGGACCTGGCATTTGGGCTTACTGAGACGTTAGCTCCGTTTATCTCTCTCTCTCCCTCTCTCTCTCTCACACACACTTGTATGACCAATCATTTTCTGAAAGTGCAATGTGGTCTGGACAGATCTAGGCTTGGTTGTCAAATCATAGCAAAACCTGAACTAGATGCAATTCGACTAGCATTACCAGCGGTAACCAGAAACTTTGCTATCGATGGATATGTGGCTAAACCACATTAAAGGTTGGCACCTTGGAGACTCTCAGTAAGATGCAGTAGATTATGTGAAGACTCAATAATATAACAACACGGCCTGATTTAGACCGGGTTCATTTACCACTGCGGGCTACCAGGAGCTGTGGTGTTGATGGAGATGCATCTAACTACATAGAATACTGATGTTCAACCGTTGTTGATGATTTATTCGAGTGTAAAGTATGTGATAAACTCCGGTCCATAAAGCTCTAGCCTCCTGTTCTATTGCTCCTGTTAAATTGCTCACCTTCGCTTGTATCAGTTGAAATTTTTGAGCATGGAATCATTTATAGGCCTTTCCTTCTTTTTAAATATGTTCACATGGTATATATTATCTGAATATCTTCCGTGCTGCATATGGATTTGCGTTTGCTATCAGCCTTCTTCCGGCCTTCTGGTAGTGAGGTCATGTTTTCACCCGCAAATGGTTCTGGTATTGCCCTTCTATGTGGCTTTCACACGCAGACCGATTTACGCCCCAAAATATTCGGTTAGTGACAGCTCTGAATTGACTATACAAATGCGGCTTTTTGTGAATTACTGAGCGGAAAATGTGAGCAGGTTCACAAAAAAGAATCAAAGTGTATATCTGTGAAAACGTAAACATTGAGCTTCTATTTTAAATTTGAAAAACGGATGAAAGGTGAAAACCGAAAAGAACTTTGCGACAAAATTGTGGTGGGTATGTGATCTTACGCTTGCGTGGAGACATGATTCCGTTTAATTTGGGATTTATTGTCGAACAAATTAACCAAAATCTATGGGCTAATGTGGGCAGGCAAATATAAAAAATAAAAATGAATGAAGTTCTGTTAGTAAATAAAGCAAATTCTGTGGGCTGATGTCTGCAGGCACTGTCGCTCCACCATTGTAGCTGAGCTTACATCTAACGAAACTTCATCTCAATGAAGGCCCCGACGTTCATCTCCAAAGGGCGTGCAAACATCCAAATTTGGCTGTAGGCACAAAAAGCCCTGGACTGAGCTTATTCCGGCCGGGTTACTTCGACCCTCATCATCAATGCAAGAGAGATTCATATCAACCCCTGCCGGCCGATTGACGTGCACGAGTGTCGGTTGAATTGAAGAGGAAGAAGGTTGGTGGCCTTGCCGTTTCCACCTCCCCGTTCGTACCCATCATCATAAAGCTTGTTGAACGATATGCGCTCTAGCTTGCCACCCATTTAAGAAGTCCACCTTTTCTTATTGGCACCGCAGACGTCGCCTTCTTCTTTGCCACAATTCTCGCACCAATTGATCGAAATATTGTTTTTGTAATGGTTGGAGTTGGTCATTTGTGTGTGTGTGTGTGTGTCTCTCTCTCTTTCTCTCTCTCTCTCTCTCTATATATATATATATATAATGCTTGACGTGTTTGTTTGGTGCACAACCCTATGATTCGTCTGTGAAGGAGTCAGATGAGACAGTTGTGGTAAGGGGCGTTGCGTTGTAGTCAGTGCTGTGTCATTGTTGCTTGTGCATGCAGTTAGGGTGATAATTAGTGGTAAATTTGATTGGCATGAGCTTTTCAACTTTAACTGCCAAACAAGCCTTCCCCCCTGCGTGTTCCAACTGCTACTGAGTCTCCTTTGATGTGACCATGTTGAGAGAGAGAGAGAGAGAGAGCAACTTGCTTGCAAGAGAATAGTAAGCTTCGCTTATCTGCATTTGTCCTGCGTACGTTCGTGTAGCAAAAGGTACTGCTACCAGTTAGTAATACCAAGAAACGAAAACCAAGTGCAGTACAATGACTATTTTGAGAAGACTCAGATTGCAGAAATCTGGTACTCTAGTCTTTCTCATTTCAGTTTATTCATCTTCTATCTTTGTAAACCTTTTCCCATATATAAGCAACTACAGCAAACCAATTAGGGCCTCCGTTTTTGGACATGAACTTCACATTTGTTTTGTTAAATCTAGATATTTAAAACTTGAATTATGAAGTAGCAGAGGCAAATTTGTTTTTGTTCGGATGTGCTTGATTTCATATTTAGTTGTAGGCAGTAACAGAGGCAGGTTTGGGCTTGTGTGTGTGCAATTGCCCACACTGACCCGTAGAAATTGCTTATTTATATATTTGAAGCCTCATAGTCATAGCCATTTTATTATGTCATACTGGTGCCCCTTGAAGCTCCAAAATTTTCTCTCAGCTAGAAAATTTCTAACTCTGCTGCTTCTTGTACGTCTGTTCATAAATATCCAAACGATAAGTGATCTCGATTCTGCTGCCCCAAAGAAAACTTGGCCTTATATCTAGTTCGTCGTGCAGACAAACCCAAAATCTAGGCAGCAGTATTTGCCTGCCTGGCTGGGACAAGAATGGACCAGACATTTCCCCTAGAAACTAGGGATCAAGTTCTTCGACGATCTCAGTCAAACAGTGACGCTTGATATTGATCTACCTTTCATGATTTGTCCCAACAAATGCTAACAGAACATACTTGCCAATAAGCATCTAGAAGGTTGGTCGTACCTTACCTCATTTCCTGCTCACATATCCCTGAAACCTAACACCTAATAAAGAAAGAATGTGTGGGGTCTTAAACCTGGCCAAGATGGTTTCTGAGTTCCGGCCACCCTATCCCCTGAAGAACCCCAGAGAAGCTCCTTCTGTTGTCACTGTGAAGGTATCATATAAGATTGAATAAAAGTAGACTTCTGGAAGCACTCAACATTGAGGTAGTTAGGATGTCACCCTAAATCTATGGTCTTCGATGCGTTTGACTAAATTTAGACATAGACATCGATGCTTCGTTTTCCTCTTTATTTAGTTTTGCCTTTCCTTGCTGGAGTTTGGCCAGTACGCCGATGTACAGCATATATCAATCTGATTTGGCCGAAGTACTTCTCTAGCTGACTCTTGAGGAAGTAAGATGCTCATGTACTACCCATGGAGCAAGGCTCCGCAAACTTTCTGGCTTCTTCATGTTAATTAACTTCCTTTACGCGTTGTTGACTGTTTCTTTATCAAGTCACCAAACCCTAACAGCAACCACCTTCATTTTTCTTTGTTGTTTATGATTTTGTTTATATGTGACAAAGAGTAAACATTGGAGCCTTTTTTGGGACACGTCATAGCTTGCCAACTCTTAAGCTGCATGTTTGTGGCCAATTAAGTGCCCGCCCTTTGCCCACAAGATGTCTCACCAACCATAAATATAGAGGTGAGATTTCTTCCTTAAAGGAGAATTATACCTCTTATATATAATTGTTGGTCCACATGTATAACTTGGAGGGTGTTTGGTAAGAAGAACATTGAGCTCTTAGAATATATGATCATGTAACATGTGCTTTAAGAATACTACATTCTCCCTTGAAAGAAACATGATGGTCTTATAGATGTTGTTTATAAACCCTGCAAGTAAATGTTAAACATAATAACCTTATATTTCTTCAAGCAAAAACATGGAGTTTTTGAAATAGTATTGTTTTTCTTATCAAACACCTACTCAGAGAACTTTGATTTTCCATATTGCGCATGGTAGAACGGAATGTATTATTCTCGGCCTCCCAAAAACGGGAAGAACAACATGGTCTCGGGAGGGGCAACAAGGGACTCCTGTGAACTCTACTCGACATGTACTACCAATTCCTGCGCAGACTTGCCTTCCACAGAACACACACACATTCCGTGAGGAATGAGACCTTAACCTTCTAGATTTTTTGTGGTGCAGACGGATCTGTTTGCTCAACAACCGGATGGTTTGCATGCTACTGTGCAGATTTGGGCCCGTTCTAAAGCTGAGGTCCCACTGCCTGTAGATCTATGATGTTACATTTTCTAAGGACACTTCACCACATAATATTCCGGCCAGCTTTGAAATAGTTCGTCGCGTACAGCATGAAGGGCAGTTGAGGGTTGTTGGCCCAAGAATTCCACCACCAACTTGTCCCTTGGAAGGGATGCTCCCTCCCCAAAAAAAAGATCAAATCAAACCCAAGTGCAAACAAGCTTTTGTAACGGATTCAAAAGCTTATTGTGTTATACTAGCTCAGACACATGTACAGAAACAAGCAATCCTTAGAACGCCAATCTTTTAGAGCGTTTCTAGCATAAGGAAAAATTCATTTTCGCAAAGAAGAAAATACCTTACAAGTTACAAAAGAAAGAATGATTCCTTTTTTTTTTTTTTTTTGTTGAAGACATCTCAATTGTGCATGTTTTTGCATTTAATGGTTAATAGTTGGTTGACATAGTTTGTACAATTAAATAGTCGATACGATCCAGCAATAAATGGGTTTGACGTGCATTGTTTTTGGCATCATCCAAATGAAAGTCTTGACTATGAGTGCAGTCCTGCCTGATTTTTACCATGTGAATTTGAAAGATACAAATTTTTATTTGTTAGACAGCAATAATCACGGCCTGAGACTCCTGCAAGACTCGATTGGTGATGAAGAATTAGTAGTAACAAAGTGCCGTTCCGTTCACCAAATTAAGTAAAGAAGAGTCAATGACCTTTGAGTTTCAATAGTTTTAAGATCCTCAGTTTCAGCCGTGAACTTGCAGGCATATCTTGTTATTGTAGATCTTACCATATCAAAGGAAACAACTAACAACTCTCTCTCTCGATCGATCGATCAATCGAGAGGGAGAGAATGAAATACCAGATCTTAATTATTTTAAAAGGAATTAGGCAAATGGTGATGGAATTCACATACCTAACTCTATGAACATGCCATGATATTATAATGATTATGACTGAAACAATTTATTATAAAGTCGTCATAAATGATTTTGTCTACCTTAACAAGCGTCCTCAAGCAATGCCAATTATTATCAATGATAGGTAGAACCTTTTCCCCCCTAATTGTCAAAATTATATATATATATATATAAATGTATATATATATGTCACCATAGAATACAGAATATGAGGTTCATTTATTATTTTATATGACACCCAAATAAATAGCCCAACCACTATTATGGGATTAACTGGAATCGGCAAATCAAAGTCAGAGAGACATTTGAAAGGATTTTTTTTTTTTTTTTCGAAACGAAAGGTACAAGAGCCAAGCTTTGCAACAAACCTAACAAATATAAGGATACTATATCCTTGAATTTTCTTATTTGAACCATGGATTTCCTGAATTAATGCCAAAAAGGGCAACGAAAATAGTAGATACCAATTTGACGGAGTTGTCAGTAAAACTGAAGCCCATGTCAGAAATACCAGAAATACGAGTCCCATATTTAGCATTGTTCGAAAACTTTGTCCCTCGAATGAAAATTTCCTTTAAAGAAATAGAAGCACGAGGCGCACTTTTATAATGGAAAAGAAGGGTTGGTGGCAAAATGCTGCTTTATTTTTATTTTTTTTCCTTCCTATTTTCTGAATTCAAGTAAATGATGAGGTAATACAAACCTACCAACAATATTCTACAAAAATAATGACAAGCCACCGGCCGACTTTTTCAAGCTTTGTTCAGCCCGCACGGCGTCGAAGGTTTTCCCAATGCCTTCGATCAGCCCGACTCTCTCTTAAGTTAGCGAAAGCGTTCATCTAGTCGGCCAGCAACAAAGATGGTCGCCTTGACAATAGGGTGGTTATTAATGATGTATTGGACGAACGAAGAAGCCATCAATGTGAAATGACTCATAATAAGGAATTGAATCATATGTGCTTGGACGACAATGGTGGATCGATTTGAATCCTAGATAATAATAGTATATTTCTATTAAAACATCTCCATATGTGCCAAAATCATGCCTTATTTTTTCATAAATGCAGAGCCTCCGATCGGTTCATGTAAGATCAACAGCTAAAAACACCTCTTCGAATCTCGTGAACTTGGTCCAAACCGAAGAGTAGAGTAGATCCAGGTCCACCTGCCCCTTGGTCAACGAGACTTGACCTACCCGAGGGGACAATTACGACAGCTCTTATCACGATTAAAACCGGTTCTTCCGTTCGCAACTGGCCGGCGTGCATCTCGACCAACCCCCCCCAGCATGTTTGACGTTACCTATATTTCAATTTTTTATCTCATAAAATATATTAAACCACACCTTATTTTATTTTACGTAATTAAAAATTATTTCATCTGATTGAAAATTCTCTGCAGGAGAGAAAGATCCGGATATATACTAGTGGGTTCAGGATCCGGTAATGTCTCAAATCTGGATCTTATCCCCAAAGATGATCCGGATCTATATATGGTCAGATTTCAGATTTTCGGATCCTCATATATATAGGGTTATCTCTTAAATGTCTAAGCCAGTCGCTACAAGATCTTTCTTGAACCACCATTTCTCTTTATGGATTGTATCGGGTTGTTGGACCATATCAAATTTCACCGACTGCCGATATTGATACATTCTATATTTCAAATCAAATCAGGATCTAGCTCGTCATCTATTATTAATTAGCCTTTTCTCCTGGACTTGGATGTGATCCCCATGTAATTTTTGGCTTTCATTATCGATTAACAATCTTGTCAACTATTTCTAATCATCTTAATTTTCCAAAATCATAAACAGTTGATTTTAGTTTTTTCTATCTCAAAATCATAGATCAGATCATTTCTATTTCGACAATCCAAGTTTAGTTTTTCGATAAACGGTAGAGTCGGGGTTGAGATGGTGACTGCCTATTGCCCCCAGAGGTGTGGTAAAACTGGTACGGGTAGCAGCTGATAGGCGGTCAGTCGTTGGTTCAAATCTCAATGCGAATGCATAGTAAGGGACTTGCCCATTGGCTTAAAGCAAGTTGTAACCTCGCACCCAAACTTTTTTCATGGTAATTTCTTTGCATAGCATAATAACCGAGACTTACCTAAGGTTTACCTGTCCGGGGGCAAATTGGTTATGTTCTTCAAGCAAGGGAGAGATAATCTTATGACCATGTTGTATTTTGAATTATTCAATTTTGTCTAGCAAGCTTGGCATGTTCGTTTCTGATTAGCTTCTCTCTTCATATAATTTGCGTGAATCACTCGATTTATCTTAACGGCAGATAATTTTCTTAAGCGCATAGGACTTTATTATTTTTTTTATTGGGCACTCTATGGTCTTAGGTGCCATATATCTTGAAAATGAGAAGACGTTCAAGCCATGCTTAAACGTTCGATTTTGCCTACGCTTTGTAAGAGAGAAAAAATGGTTGGGCCTCTGGCTCGTGAGCGACTGGTCCTGCGTTCGAATAGAATAATTGCCAACCCTGTTGCCCACGGCATCCTGTGACCTTGAGGGCAAAAATGAAACTTTATTTTTCCAGGAAAGAGCAGCACCGCTGTAATGAACAAGGAGTGACCGCTCTACGTAAAAATATTTGTGCGGCTGATATTTGCGGTATAACTGGAATTTATCAGGAAAATAACGTCCGGTCACTTGACGCTGGGTTTAGCGGCATAAATAAAAGACGCGGTTCGGATTCCGGGGAGCCGAAATAACGCATCACTAAGACACTACCTTACTATTTGAAATTCCATACATTTTTCTTTACTCGGCACTTTTTTTGCTTCATCTTCTTCCTCCTTCTAGTTGCATCAACAAATCTCAACAACTACTGATGCGACTTCACTCAAGAGGGAGAGAAAAAGGAGGGAGAAGCGCCGAATCCGTGGCAGGCGACGATAAAAGAGTTGCCTTCAGGGGATGAGCAACTCCGAGTCTCCGACGACGACGAAGACGAGATAGGGTCCGCAGGAACTTAAGGAAAGAGGAGCATTGGCCGAAAAATGCAGTCCCCGGCGTCCGGAAGCAACTCAAGGACGCCGAGCTTCTTCCGGAGCCACGCCGAGATCCGGACGGGGACCTCCGGTGCCAATGCGGGGATGCTAACGGTGTTCCTGAACGATCTGAACACTGCCGGCATACGCTCCCGCCGCGAGGACCTCGTGGAAGTGACGCTCGAGATCGATGCGGACGCTGAGGCCGACGCCGATGGCCGCGGAATTTTCGTCCGCAGCGTCGGTTCAGTGTCGGAAGACGGCGGCGGTGCAGGCGGACGGCTCGAACGGACAGGGTCCTCGAACTCACTTGTAAGCAGGGGCACCTCCCGCTTCTGGCGGCTCTCTGCCGACCTGATGGCGGAGATCCGGCGGTATGCAAAGTCGGCACGGTCGCCGTCGTCGAGATTTTCGGCTGCATCGCGTGGCGGTGGCGAGGAGTCAATGCTCGCTGCTCGGTATGAGCGGCGGCTCCGTGCTGAGCTAGAGCGGAACCGACCTAGCGCGAGGCACGCGCTCAACGGGCTCCGTTTCATCAGCAACACGACGTCGTCGGTGGCCGGAGAAGTAGATAATTCGTGGAGATGTGTCGAGTCGAGGTTCCAGACTTTAGCCGAGGACGGTTTGCTCTCTCGGGAGGATTTCGCCGAATGCATCGGTTAGTTTTCTCTCTTCTTCCACCGGCTTAATTTGTGTGTGTGTGAGAGAGAGAGAGAGAGAGTTCCGGTGTTCACTTGGACCGCGCCGACTGGGAATTTGTCCGGAATTAGTAATTACTGGACTGTAATTGCTTCATTGTGCGACGCAATTCAGCGAAAGACTTCCGACAATCGGCAGTAACTAATTCCAACCTGTCCGTTAATTAGCTGGAAATCAAATTCCAGAAATTAAGCAGGTCCAAGCAAAAGGCCTTTTCTGTTGTCGAAAGGCAGTTCATTTTTCACTTCAAAATTTTTACACGAGTTCTTCTGAAAATGTTGGAAGTCCTAAACCTGGATATCAAGCTCTATGGATTACCCGGTCCTTTCAAAGTTCAGAGCATTCAACTTTTCTCCATTTGGAGGCATAGTATTTATGATTTTGCAGGGAAACGAATTCAATCATAGCGCGGAAATTAGGACTCCAATCGTGAGATTCAAATGCTTGTTTTCAAAAACAAACTCAAGATCGACGGTTTCATAGCAGGGATGGAGGATTCGAAGGAGTTCGCACTCTGCATCTTCGACGCATTGGCCAGGAGAAGGCGCCAAAAGATCCAGAAGATCAACAAGGACGAGCTTTATGATTTCTGGTTGCAGATTACGGATGAGAGCTTCGACGCTCGGTTACAGATCTTCTTTGACATGTAAATTCCCCTCATCCCCGCCCTTGCCTTCTTCTTTTGATGCGTGGCGAGTACTCGCTGCTACTTCGTTTGCCGCGATCTACCTTTTTACAAAATATTTAACGTTATAACATTTAAAACTTTCTTGTTTAGGGTGGATTCCAATTCTGATGGACGAATAACGAGAGACGAAGTTCAGGAGGTACATATCTTTTTCTTTTATTAGATAATTAGAAGGATTAGATGAATTAGATCCAAGCTGGTCAGCCATAAGTAAACAGTTCTACAAATCTCAGTATTTTCAGAGAAGGAGAAATTTAAAAAGATTTACATGCGTGAATTTCTAGATTCTATAAATTCTCATATTCTACATATATCTATCTATATATATATATATATATATATATATATATATAATATGAGAATTTATAAAATATGTGTGTGTGTCTTTTGGGGAAGGGGCCGGTGCTTGAACATCAATATTGGTTTGAAACGCAACTTTGGTGCTGCTAGTGGAGGGGATCGTACCTTTCATGTTCTGGCACGGTTGTCGTGGGACGAACATGCCAAGCTAGTGGGCCTTTTAAGTTAACGGGCTAATTTAAAACACAAACAGGCTGAATGCTTGAAGCAGATGAAGCACCGGACGGCAGGTTCCCATATTTGGCGTCTCCTAGAGATGAATCGACAAGTAAAGCGATTATCGAACTTTTAGTTTGGCTTCTAAACGATTTCTGTACTAAGAAAAAAAAAAAATTTCTTCTTCACACGTATTTATCATGAAAGAGAGAAGGTTCAACTACGATTTCTATGCGAAATACTCTTGCTTTAATACTCCTCCATCTTCCGGTGTAACAAACTTGGTGTACCGACCATGAATTTGAACTTAGTTGTTCATTACAAAGGTACTACATCTTTGTTTCACTCATTTCTAAAATATACACCATTCAATGCGGAGCTGTATAGATTTGAAATTTACGAAGACTACTCGTCAAAATGGAAGAAAGAGGTGAAGCACGATATTTGGAGAAACTTTAGGAAGAAGTCCACGTTACTGAAGATTTTTCGAAATAGTTGGAAAGAGAAAGCCAGATATTAACTCGTTCAGGAGCACTGCTAAGTCGTACAGCTGTAACATCGGCCCTTCATGGTGCTCAAGAAAATAATACCAAAATTACAGAACATAAACCATTGGTGACCTTGAGTCAACTATGCGTCCATAACTTGTAATCCTGACCAGAATTTTGCTCCGAACTCTGTGTCCATCATGTGTTTTCCAGTTGTCCTCTGCTGGCTAATCGCCTTATATTTTTCTTCGACCCTGTGAACCAAGTGGATCTATTTACTTCGACGATGACGCATCACATGTTCGGTCATCTTCTCGCAAGCCGAGAGAGGTTTTCATTGCAATGTCTTCTCAAAGGAAGGAAGACATTTCGTTACCAGTCTTGGTTTCCCTGCTTGCCGAACGCCCACCTACTACATATACACTTTCCTCGTAATTAATTCATCATTGTTTAGCATGAAATTGTCTGCTGTATATATTGTTACTAAGCATATGTGAATAAACTTTTCTGTTGGCTCACGAATGCAGTTGATCATGTTGAGCGCGTCGGCGAACAAACTCTCGGGGCTCAAGGGACAAGCAGATGAATACGCCACCCTCATCATGGAAGAACTGGACCCAGAGAACTTGGGCTACATCGAGGTCAGGTCCTATAGCTATTGCACAACAACAACAATAATAGTCATAATAATAATGACAACCACTTATTATTGTTATTACCTCTGAAAACTTCTTGAGCATATTTTCTTGTCATATACCAAATCCAGCATAACATTAAACACTCTAGGTTAGGTGCACCAAATGCTTGGCAGGGGCACATTTGTCAAATATAGAATTACCTCCTCTTCAACACAACCACAACCAAGATGGAAGGCCTAACATTCTTCCACAGTGGCGGGAATTGGACAACACAGTAAGGGTCTATGGTTGGAAAATAAAAGAAATGTTTGCGAAACTTGCCGGAGGAATTCGTAAAATATGCGCAGGATTCCTGATGCAGCCGTTGTAGAGTCAAGTTTATTATTGTTTTCAGTAATCGCAATTAGACCTGTCCAGACCTCTTGGACCCGGTAAAATCGAGCCTTTCTAGACCCGGTTGATTCATCCCTACTTTTCTAGCCAGATCAAAACGAGCTCGAGATTAGTATTTTGGTGGTAGGCCAGTGTGACCTCATCTTAACTTGAACATGTGGGTTCGCTAGGCTCAGACCAATCCACGTGGCTGCAACCTCACCTTCAGCGAATTGGTATGCTTGCTGCTTCGTTTCATCTTTTTGTTGGCTTCTTGCTAGTCCAGTTTCCCTAGCCATGCATGCTGATCTCGTGCTGGGTAATTACTCCAACCAACTTGGTTGAAGCCATATCCACTTGAACTGCTTTATGAAGTTTCAATAATTGTTGTTTTGTTCGCGTTACATGCTGTTCGAATCTGACGCCAGGTTGGGCAACATACCTTTTTGACCACATCAAACCACTTTTTCCGCTCTCAATCAATTGCTAAAGTTGCCCTTCTTTGTCCACTTGAGTAACATGAAAAACAATTTCGTTGATTGCCCTCGCTCTATGAGACAGGAATAGTGAATACTCCATTTTGGCTCGTATTTTGTATCTTATTTTGCATAAATAATTTCAACCTCTATGAAGTAGTGGTATCTTTGTATGTTGGATCAGTGGCATGGCCACATAGGTTTAACAACTTTAACTGGATGCACTTAAACATCTTTACAAAATTTACCGGGGCCTACTAATATTCTTTACAAAATTTAGGAGGTCTGATTACATTTTGACATTTTGTGTCATTTAATGGAGACTGCAAGAAAAAGTAGTATAAATTTTAATTTTTCTGAAAATCCAAGGGGCGCCCCTGTGTCCGCCCTAGACACCATATGCTCCGCGCAAGTTACAAAGCAACTTATCATGCTTTTTAGCACGCAACAAATTTCATATATTTCAGCATATCTGTGTATGTCCATTTCACGTTTGAAAGTAGACCTCAACATCAATCAGCGGTCAGTTTGCAAGTTGAGCCACAAAAGTTATTGCTTCCGTGTTCCGGGGACGTCCTTCCATGGTCATGGTAAACTGCGAAAGATGAATTCCCATTGACACAAAAATTAGCCAACTTGTTCAAATTCATGTTTCCGGCTAAGAAAAAAATGGGCATGGCCCCAATTTGTAACCGTGATTCATTTTGCATATTTTATAAAAGAAGCTGATCATTTGCTAGAGTGTCTTAATATGAGAAAATTTTTTGAGAAAAGCCGAAGTTCTAGTTTAAAATATTGAGAGAAAATATGTCTTCAGATGCAACCCAGATAATTGACCTATGGAATAGTTGGTACGGTTCCCAACTGAGATAATCACTCCTTTATTTGTTTTAATTTCAGCTTTGGCAACTGGAAACGTTGCTCTTGCAAAGGGATTCCTACATGAACTACAGCCATGCACTTAGTTGCACAAGCCAAGGCTGGACCCCGAACAAAGGGCTTAAGCCCAGGACTCTAGCCAGAAGGATGAGTTGCAGGTTTTGGTGCTTCTTGCAGGAAAATTGGCAGAGGGCATGGGTGATCTCACTGTGGCTTGCCATAATGGCAGGCCTTTTTTACTTCAAGTTCAACCAGTACAGGCATAAGTCAGCATTTAAAATCATGGGATACTGTTTGACCACGGCCAAGGGCGCAGCCGAGACGCTCAAGTTCAACATGGCCCTCATCCTGTTGCCAGTCTGCAGGAACACCCTCACCTGGCTCCGGTCAACCCCTGCTCGTCTCTTGGTGCCCTTCGATGACAATATCAATTTTCACAAGGTATGCTGCAACTGTTCATCCATATATTATTAGCTTGTACAGGCAATGGTCTCACACAGCTTAGTTAAAGTAGTCTGACAAATTTGTATGAATTTCACGAACTTAGACGAGCTAAGGAGGTTGTCCACCAAGCTTTCATACTTAGGTCTAGCTAATGCTAGTTGGTAGGAAGTAGGAATTTTGATAAACGAACTTAAGACTACTCTATACTCGACATAGAGCTACTCAACATTAAAAAGCATGCTGAAAATCCAGGAAAGAACATCGATTTGATGTTTGTGAGGTCCTTCAACTAATACGATAGGCCCCAATGCACATCCAGGGAATTGGATTGATTGCAATGGGTTCATCAGAAGTTGGTTCTAGTAAAACTTGGCTTGATCGAATATACCCCACCATTTTCTTGATACTAGCCTTGTGATTCAAATCGGATCCTCCGTAACATTCCGCATGATCCGAAAGGCGTTTGCAATCAAGGGAATTTTCAGTAGCTAGTATAGCCCACACTGATTTGTTTGTGAAAATTAGTATTTCTAGAGTAGGTAGATAGAGATGATTCTGCAATTATATGGAATTGGATTTCCCACCAACCTTTCCTTTTAAAAGGAAAGCCAAGTTGGTGCGTTCCCACGTTTGCAATATAGAAACTAGCATAATTCTCAATTCCTTCAGCTGCAAGACATCCTACGCGGTTTTAATTAGATACCAAGTACTTTCTTTTATAAAGTACTTTTATAATTTTTTTTTTCCCGATCTACTCGGTGCCTTCCAAGCCTATAACTTAAAAAGACCACCCTTTACAATTATTTAATAAGGCCAACATTTTTCATCAAAATGATCAAATATTAAGGGCTTCAAGTCACTTTTGTAACCCGAGAAATAAAGAAAACATTAGTTAAAACAATAAGAATGTGATTTATTGACAGACAATTGAACAGATAAACTTGTAGCCAACTTTGGTTTTACAATTTAGCAGAATTTTACTTCAAACGCTTAGTTGGCAGTGTTCATGAGAAAGAAGCTTTATTTAAAAATATGAATGATGGCCCTTTTCTTAGGATTATAAGAAAAAATTAGGCTCGTAAATGTAATTCCCTTTTGTTTTATTAGGTTAGCTTATCCGCAAACTTTACCACTGATGCAGTATATTTGGAAATGTATTTTGCTCTTTATTGGAATTCCCAGGGTTCGAATCTCTTCATTTTAATAGTTATCCCACAAGATTTCCCAGGAGCATTTTTTTTCAAATGCCTTGAAGGAGACATGGGTGCAACTGTTTGTTACTCATCCTAAACCTTCAGTTGTGTTCATTAATATCCACTGTTTCATGGAGACACGCTCTAGGAGTTAGCATAATAAACAATCTGAATACTTATCATCGGGTGTTAATGTGATATCAAGCGTTGATTCTTTTTTAGAACCATGCCATTTGAGCTATAATTAATTTATCGGCAATATCCATGGTTGTTTAATTTGCTATACTGAACTAGTTGTGAAGACCTTAAGCCCTTTCCCTTGCATTGGTTAGTTCGACAGAGTCATTTGGCCTAGATCTCTGGATGTGCTGTCATAATAATTCATTATTAGTTCGTTTAGGTTATGATAGGAGCACAGAATCAAAATAAACTAGTTAAGCTTCATTTCCATGCCAAAACTAAGTTCCTACTCTATTTTAGTGTAATCCAACAAGTCGAACATAAACAACTTTTAAGGTAATAAACGAGCTTCAATTTTTTGCGATTTAGTGTTGCATAAGTCATGCTTTTGTCCCAAACACGTAAGGCTGAAAGACACCAAATCTAATGCATGTTTCCTGTTAGACAGGCTTTTATAAGACAACTTGATTCCTGAATCTAAAGAAAGTACAATTTTTTTCTAATTTTCTTGGATTATCCCAATCAAAATCGATCCTAGTCTCATTGACAACTATCAGCGGGGAACATTATGAGATTCTCAAAAGCCAACTGAACATCCAAAAAGTTTGAGATCATATTCTGAAGAATCATTTAATTTGGAAACATCTCATCCGCTTTTGTGCTTTTCGTTTAGGCTGATATTTTATTGACAAACATAACGAAAAAGTTCTTCTCTCACCCTTCAGATAATTTTCCAGTAATCAGAGAGGGAGGGGAGGAGGAGAGAGATTTTCACCAACGTTTTCTTTGACGGATGCTACGCTCTCTGTGCTTCATTCTCCAGGTAATAGCATTCGGCGTTGTGATCGGCACCATCCTACACGTGGGCAACCACTTGTTCTGCGACTTCCCCCGCCTTATAGGCGCATCTCCTCAGCAGTTCTCCCTCATCTCCCACGACTTCAACAATCATCAGCCCACGTACCCGGACCTTCTCAAGGGTCTGGAAGGCATCACAGGTTTGGCCATGATCCTCCTCATGGCCGTGGCCTTCGTGCTTGCCAGCCACCACTTCAGGCGAAGCATCCTCCAGCTCCCTCGCCCGTTCAGCCGCCTCACTGGTTTCAATGCCTTCTGGTACTCCCACCACCTGCTCGCCATCGTCTACATCCTCCTCCTCCTGCACGGCTACTTCATGTACTTTGTCCACAAGTGGTACCAGAAGACGGTAAGTAAACATACTTTTATAACTGGTGCATTATTGGGGAAAAAGTAGAGCAGTGATCATGTTGTCATCTTATAACGTGAGTTAATCCCCAGCACATTGAAAGTGCTGAGGTTCGCTTTGCAGTAATGGCGGAGCCAGGAATTTTGTCTGGAGTAACACTAATTTGAAAGTTATTTTGTTTTTAGATGCACTAATATATATAAATAAGCAAGCTACTAAAGGCACATAATAAAGAATTTTAGAGGGCTAGTGTGGGGAATTCAAACCGAAACTCCTGGATATCACCGGACAAACTAACCTTTTGACATAAATTAACCATCTATGAAGCCCCAGATACAGAGCCACTCGTAGGTGGGGACTTCTAGAAGCTCCATTGCTTTTCGCTTGTTATGCTACATGGAAGGATATTTGACCCAGATGTTTATCTGAAATTGCAGACATGGATGTATCTTGCCGTTCCACTGTTGCTGTATCTGGGAGAACGAACCCTCAGAGCCCTAAGGTCTAAATCCTACTCAGTCAAGATATGGAAGGTGACCCTCTCTCTCTCTCTGTCTCTCTCTCATGAATTTGAACTCCATTGCTTTCGGAATGACGATGACAAATGAAATTTGTGATTTTTGATAATTGTTTGTGTATGTCTCCTCATTTAAGATCCGGCGGGGGATCGTTTTCTTTTATCTCTTTTCTTCAAGTTGGCAAGCTAGTCTGTAGACGCTTGTCAGAATATGTTAGAGAGTGGCATTCTTGATTGTTGAACCCGTAACCCATTGCGGAGCTAGTGTGTACAGAGCCGTACAAAAGCCATTAGTTTCACTATTATAAAACACGAATCTTCTAATGATCTCTTCTAATCTCCTTCTTATATCGTTCTTCCAGGTTTCAGTACACCCAGGGAGCGTTCTAAGTCTGGTCATGTCCAAGCCTCCAGGATTTCGCTACAGGAGCGGCCAATATGTGTTCCTCCAGTGTCCTGCTGTTTCACCCTTCGAGTGGTGTGTGCTTTTGAAACAAAATCCTCAGATTTTTAGCCCCATACTGCGCTAATGATCGAAATTATAAGAACAGCCTTATTTGACATAAATGTAACCTTTAAAATAAATTACTTTTTTCAAATAAATACAGACTGTTGTTGGGATCCAGTAAAAGCTTATCTAAAGTGTTCTTTGAATTTCAATTTTTTTAAAGTTGGTTAAACTAAAGTTAACTACATATATATATGGACATGAATGATTTGATCAGAGTCAAGTCTTGGGTTCTGTTTCTCCCCTGTTAGGATGTTTTATTCCCCAAAGGCACCAAAATTTGACAACTGTCCTATTTTAAAACGTTAAAGAACTTGTGCTGCAAGCATGCATGTCGAGATTTTGATTTAAAGGTGGGCCTTTATTAAATCAACGTTGGGTATTACATCTATAAATTTGGTTAAACGGGACGTTGAACAGGTAATAAGAACATCTGTACAGTTTGACGTAAAATTCACAGGAACCAACTTTCCAGAAAGCGTCTGGGAATCGAATATAACTGACATTCATCAGAAGTGTCAAATGTCAATGTCATGAAGAGAAACTTGGTTTCCTATTTGCAACCTTTGTTTTGTTTTAATAATTTGGCAAAGAGACTTTTCCTTTCTGTCAATTTTAGTTGTAGAATGGAGGACCTCTATGTTTGAACTTGCAGTTCTTTAGTCCTGAGTTCTTTATTTTTTTTCTTGTTTTTGCTGGAATCGAACAGGCATCCGTTCTCTATTACATCTGCACCTGGGGATGATTATCTGAGTATCCATATCCGCACTGTTGGAGATTGGACTGAGGAACTGAAGAGGGTATTTACTGAGCCATTTGATGATTTTTCAATAATTGGAAGAGCCAAGTTCAACAAATTTGGAGAAATGGATCAAGCATGGTAAATTTTCACTGTTTCTCTTTAATCTTTATATAGACAAATGCTTGCTGAGAGATTTCAAAAATTTTGAACAAAATCTCTTCCTGCTACATGTTATATGCTAGAGCTCATCACCCCAAGAAGGAAAGGTGCATCACAGTGGCTGATACGGCAGTAGGTATTTCATAGAAGGAGAGAGATCCCTAGTCAAACACTCACCCAAATAGTGGAATACCTCACTGCCCAATTGGGACGATGTTTTTTATTCGATTAATTTCAGTAGTCGTATACTGATTTTTGTACGATGCCACCATGAATTTCATAAAAGATTTGAAGTATATCTTGTGGGTACTTCAGCCATATTTACCAAGCTAACTTTGCATGTGAAATGTTGCAAACAGCATGCCAAAGTTGCTGATCGATGGCCCATATGGTGCTCCAGCTCAGGACTACGAGAACTACGACGTCTTACTCCTGGTTGGACTCGGAATCGGGGCAACCCCCTTCATTAGCATTCTCAGAGATCTACTCAATAGCATCCGGCATGCAGACGATCTGATGGTAAAGTATATTAAAGGCCTTCGATGGTCTTGCTCTTAATTTATTATTAAGCTCTTCGAGTTCATACCGAAGAAGTATAACCGAAACAGTAAAATTGTGATAGATGATACTAGGAGGATAATTTTCTTTCTGAAGTAGTTGAATCTGCTAAAAGCTTTCTCTTCCAAAAACGAAAAGAAAGTGTCGCAAGAGTGCGCTTGAGCCATCATTCCTAGAATGACCTCTCTGCAACATATGTGTTACTCAGTATGATTTCTGCTGCAGGATTCTTATACAGAAACAAGCAAGTCAGATGATAGTTCAAGCAGCTTCAAATCGGGGGGAAGCTCAAAGAAGAAGACTCATAGAACAACCAACGCTCACTTCTATTGGGTCACTCGGGAAGCAGGGTCCTTTGAATGGTTCAAAGAAGTTATGAATGAAGTTGCAGAGATGGATCCGAAAGTAAGCCCCTTTCGCTCTTTAGTTTCCAATCTGGCGTTATAATTTTGAACTATTTGTATATTCGCACAGAAAAAATTTATCTCCTTAATTATGTTACCAAATTTCCAGATTTTGCTATACTCCCATTCTTTCTGCCTCTCGAGCAAGATAAAAAATTTGTGCTCCTAATGTGATTGAGACGAAGAGCAAACTGTTATCTGACATTTTGTAGTCCCCTAATCACTAGCTAACTCTTCTGTTTTGGCAAAATAGGAAAAAGGATGCGGCATTATTTGCTCATGACATTTGAACTCGAAAAATCTTCTTGGCTCAAAAGAATTTTTTCCTGGTTCTTATGTTGCCACTGTTCGGCTATGTGGTTGCAGGGAGTCATAGAAATGCACAACTATCTCACTAGTGTATATGAAGAAGGAGACGCAAGATCGACATTACTCACGATGGTGCAAGCTCTGAATCATGCCAAACATGGAGTTGACATTCTTTCTGGCACAGGGGTAAGCATCGTCGTTCTCCACCATTTTTTCTTTCTGTTTTCCCCTTCTGATAATGAATTGATCACAATCGAACGCTAATCGGCCTACCCCGTTGCGGTAAAAGCGAAGTTGAGAGAACGTATTCCTTTTATCTACTTCCCACTGCGTACGACCTTCATGGAATAACTTTTTCCTTTCGTGACCTACGAGGTCCCCCTGTACCTTATCTTCAGCCGCTGTCCTCCCCATTTTAGGCACGAACGACGTATGAATTATTACAGTTCACCTCATATGAATCGATCTTTAGATCACATTCTTCAGCCAAACTCTTTTATGCAACCTATTCACATTCTTCAGCCAAACTCTTTTATGCAACCTATTCACATTCTTCAGCCAAACTCTTTTATGCAACCTATTGGTTGCAGTTACCTGAGTCACATATGCACGTCAGTCGGTCAGTGTCCCAATTGAACACTGATCTCCGCTGAATATGCGAATCCATTCAGATGATCCATTTTATCAGAACCAATGTACACCCCACATAGGTTTTCGGCTTAGCAGGGTTAGAAATAGAGCCGGACGGAACGCTTCAGGAATCAGGATGGGTCGTGTAGTTCGTTCAACCAGCTCTTCTTCGAATCGAAATTGACCAGCCAGCGGTTAGGTCTTGCTGTTCAAGAGTAGTTTCTCCAATATTAATATTTATTAAACACGAAAAAAAAAAAACTTATTAGTATATCGAGGATTCACATTGAAATTAACATAGTCTGTGAAGTCCAAGGCTCGGAACATACTTTGCATGCTTGGTTGGCCCCCACTCTGGCAGTCTGTTTCAACATTGTGGGCTGGGCTTTGCTTCCGTGTATAGAATATATATTGCTTATTTTTGACGAAACAAAATGAAGAGCTTTTTTCAAATTTCTTAAATGAAGCCAAATTGGCAGTTGCTAACATGCCTTTGGTTACTCTGACAGGTTCGGACCCACTTTGCAAGACCAGATTGGAGAAAAGTTTTTACCAGAATCGCTTCCAAGCATCCTGGTGCGACCATAGGTAAGCTACATAAGAAAAGTTTCATCCTCTCATAGTTACCTTTCCCAGTTGCAGGGGGATACGATGCAGCTAACATTTTTCCGAACCTGCATCGCAGCGCTAATCATCAGCATCGTCAACTGGCTCTCTCGCCTGGATCCAGTATTTTAGTGAAGGGTGCCGTCGAAGGCCATGATATGATATCTAGTAGTAACTTTGTTAAGGACCTGCCCGAAAAGAAGTAACGTGTCGGACAGAAAAAGTAGTGCAACCGGATCTCTTTTCCTAATGTAGTCACAAGCACTGAATCGGCTTGCGTACGTGACCAGTCTAATGGAGAAAAAATAGAACCTATTAAGTTTTGTCTAAAAGAGATTATTAATTAGGAGGTACATCATAGTTTTCGTCTCTGCATGAATGTCGAAGGGGGAACCATGGTTTCCACACAAAATTTTACCTTTTCAAGTGAGTTTTAAGCATTGAGCTCAAGCCTTAATGTAGTGTCTTATGAAAACCATTATTTTCAAACAAAATTTGCAGCATGTTATCGGGATCAGGGAACACTGCAGACCCCTTATGCCGAAACGCGGGCTAAATCCCTTGCACTTGTGCATATAGGATGTGTATCTCTTATCAATCGTCCCCAACTTTTTCAGATTTGAATCTTACATGAGTTTCATTTTTCCTACGCAGGTGTATTCTACTGTGGGGTTCCCATGTTGGCCAAAGAACTGAACAGGCTGTCAAATGAGATGAGCCAGAACACTTCCACACGTTTCAAGTTCCATAAAGAGCTCTTTTGATCCTTGAAACCACTAGTGGTGGTTGTGCATTTTTCTGTAATTTAACGAAATGTACCTCAGCTTCTCTTCGCGAGTGTTTTCTTACGTGTAGATAAAAGAAATATGTCAAATAAAGTATTCCTCAAATAGGCCAAGATACCAATTGCTGAAGTCTAAAACAGATTGCTGTTAGAAGAAAACGAGACTAGGTCATTAGGAATTAGGGTATCAAAGATCTGTAAATCACTTATCTCCAGTCACAGGGTACACCGATCATTTGTATTCCCATCACAATACAAAATAAGAAAGCGTAGAGAATAAAAATTCTCCGTTTGAATATCTTATGAACGCTGTTTCTTGGGCACATCTTCATATTAATATCTGACTCTCTTTTTTGGTTAATGGTACTTGTTCCCTTGGAGGGTGGAAGGCTTACTACTTGGTTCTAATATTTTAAGCATGTCATTTACCGTTTGTCCTTCTTAGCCTTTATGTCTAAAATGTTCACGTTAGATCCAGATTTCCCCTTTAGTGGCAGATTGCGGATGGTGAATTGCGCAGATCTTGGAATGAAAACTGGGGGTGGGGCCTCCTTTGTAACTTGATAAATGTGGAAAATGAAGAGAATAGAATTCTTAGTCTCGAGACAACCGTGGTAGAAGTTGGAGGCTTATTGAAAGAGATGCACAATGCAGGGGCAGATTTAGGAATTTTTTGATGCAGGACAAACTATAATTTCAATATTTTAACAAGGGCCAAAATATAATTTTTGAAATGTTCTTTTATGTAAGTTAAACTAAAATTTTGAAAATTTACATGTAAATGTTTTATTTTCTAAAAATCTGAGGCCCCTCTGGCACCATGGGTACTATTAGCGTTGAGAAAAACTTCTGTTCTAATGGTGACAGACTGGTATGGGAGTCAAGGGAAGCTGATAAGATGCCAAGGAGAGAAATTTATAATGAAATAAGAGAGGAAAATGGTTGATCCAATGGCGAGTGAAGGAGGTCGTCCCATATAATTTTCTTGGGGGAGTGCAGACGATGCTCTCAATGCCATAAGAATGGCCAATGAAGACCATGACTAAGAACATGAGGAGTAAAGAGTATGTGCACAAAGAAAAGTCTAGGTCTTGTTTCCTCAAAAATTCGCAGTTGAACCGGAAAAGCTAGCCAAAGTGTGTATTGAACCCTTTGGTGATAAAAAAGTTTGACGAATTTGATTTGCTCTCTAGCAGAAATAAATTTAAACCGCAGCAGCATAAGAAAGAAGCCTGGATGGCTTCTAAATCCAAGCTACGCCTCCCAGGGCAGGAAGGACTACAAGAGAGATACAAAACGATCAGAACTCATCATATACGCATGAATCTACGTTCAACTAAGCGTCAATAGTCAAGGTAGAGTTTGCAGCCGAATCCAGGTCAAGTTTGGAACGTTGGGTCCCGAACAAACCCATCTGTTCCAAAGCACAAAGGCAAATACTAATTGGGTACTACATGGCTGTTTGTTAGTCTGAGCAATCCATTCTGGCTCCTAATGGCTTTTCATCACGTGTAGGGAGTATGGAGCTGACCATCTTAGGTGGCCCCGATCAAACTCATTTAGTTGGACCTAGAATTATGAAAAGGGGAAATAAGAATACCATTTGACGTGGGTGAGTAGAGAGCTTAAACTTGATGCATGCATGCCGAATGTTGCCGGATGGATGCAGGATAAAATTAAAAATCTCTACTTAAAAAAAAAAGTTGCCCAAAAAACAATTGCATCGTTTATGATGTGGCAATGGTTTATGGTATTTTTAACAATGGTTTATACTGCATTATGGAGGAAAACACTCAGCCTGATTGGTGAGGTATATGAGAACAAATGTTTTATCTTAAAAATCAGTCACTCCTGAATAAAAGATGAAATATAAGACTGTATGTGCCAGTTGTCCTCGTATCCTTGCATCCCTGAAACATCAGCCACTCCTTTCGTGGAGATCTGAAAGCGTGCTTCAGCCTTAGGTAAGCATGGTGAGACTTGCGGAGATAATGAAATGAACAATATGATATGAATGCCTACAAGACTAGTAAGTTGATGTTTCTAAAACCGGAATCAACAAGTTTGACGAATATTAGACAGAAAGATAGAAAAGGAAGAATTACCGACTTGGAACCTTACAAACAATAACAAGGTCAACCTTTATGCCAATGAATCATGGTAATCACCTGAAGGATCATGGACTAATTACTTATTTTGAGCAAAATTGGTTCTATTACACTGTGGCTAGCCAATACCTACATTATTTCTATATAGATTGGATCAAGAGGTTTCTATCCAGTTTGCACAAACTAAATTTACCAAAAACTCAAGCATAGCAAGCAGATAACCAAGTTGAAGCCATGAAACTACCAACTTGGAACATTTCTGCTAATATGCGTAATCTTAAAAGTTCCTAATTATATGCAGTTTCATGATTGCACTACTATCTTGTAACCTTAAAATTCTCAATTATATGCAGTTCCATAATTGCAATACTATCCTAACAAAGCTAAGCACACCTGGTTTCCATCATTATTGAGGCTGCTTTAAGATGAAGTTGTGATTGATGATCAATATTATAGGCTCTAGCACGAACAACATTCTCTAGCACTTGAGGGCCCATTAATCCAAATCTAAACTTTCAAAGAGAATTTGTTAGTGAATATCTTGTGACAGGCAGGGGTTGAAATGGAAAATGTTGTACTTTTTTGCAATCTCTAGGAGCCGCTCCTTCCTGAATGTATTTCATGAATCAATGTACATGTTGCCGAACAAACTTTGTATGGTCGGCCAAGCCAGTAGAAGGATATGCTGTTTGGCCAATTTATGCATTGCTCAAAAAACATGTGGGATCCAATCGAACGCTAAGTCAAGCAGAAAGCAATGCACATGAAATGTGCTGCGCAGTGGTGCAGCGACGAAGCGTATAAATGCATCATGGTCATCAGTCCCTTTGAAAGTGCAAGTCCGTCATTGGGGAATCAGGTAGGTTCCCCACGCGTAGCGTTTGGATGCGCAAGGGGGTGCGCGTGGGTTAGGGGCAATTCCCCCAGCGGACGCTGCGTTCCACAACTGTACAAAGTCACGTGGGGATGAGCAAGTGAATGCTCATTGTCGAGTAGGGTGATGGTCGGTCGCGTTACTTAATGAAATATAGTCGTCAACTGACTTCGGCTAGGGACTTCCTCTCAAAGGAAGTCTACCCCCACACAGATTTCGTATGGAAGTAGATAGACACTTGGAGAAATGGTGATGTTCTGACATGGTCTCATGGCCACGGCTTGTCGATGGTCTACAATAGGATAAACTTGAGTGATGGTGTACCGAGTGCGTAGCACTCCTCGCCTAGTTCATAGTCCCAAAAGATTGATGAACGCTTTCGCTAACTTAAGAAAGAGTTGGGCCAGAGGCTTTGGGGAAACCTTCGGCACCACATGGGCCAAATAAGGCTTGAAAAAGTCGGCTCGTAACAGTACATTGCTTTTCTTGCACCACCTTCTTGATACAAAGGAAGCTTAAAAAGAAAATACTTGATCAACAAGCATTTTGGCGGGGCCAGTTCGGTTGTTCTCTAGTTTTGTCTTGAATCCTTCTAATTACAATAGAAAACATGAGATGGGAACATAACCACTTTCTTGAAAAGTGACACACAATGTGTGACATAACTGAGTTTTTCCTGAATCAGATTTCCTATAGATCTCAGTAATTGAATCCATTTCAATTCCACCTGCACAAACTACATTTGTCTTCCTTTTTTTTTCATAATAAGAATATAGGTAGTTGTTAGATCCATTAACCTGATAAATTTCACACTCCCATTGTAAAACCAATGAACATACCCCATAAAATCTTGTCAATTTCTCTGGAACCAAAAGTTATCTTAATGATTTGAACTTGTTGAGCATTCACCTGGCTCCCACTAGTGAATTCCAGCGGGACCAGCTTGGATGCTACACAAAACAAATACACAAAAAATAAGAAGAGATAAACATTTACAATATTATAATAAAAACATGTGCACGATGGAATTTGCTTTAAAAATAACTAGACGAAGGACATTAAACACAGAGAAATTTAATTATCAATCACGATGACGTGTCTACTTCAATAATCTTATTAATTATTGCCTTCTTGATCCATTTGATCTGCAAGAGAACCTTCCTTGGTGAATAGACCACAGATTCCACTATATAAAGGCCCACATCTTTGAGTTTTTTAACGTAGCAATTCCAGATGCTATGTTGAGTTTTTTAACGTAGCAATTTCAAATGCTACGAGCTTTTTAATGTAGGATTTCTCCAACACATTCCTCCATTTGGCATTAAATAATTTAAAAACTGAAAGATACTTGTTGCTTATTTTGATTCATTGACCACCCTCTATTTATTGTTGCCTGCGAGTTACTTAAACGTTAGAATAGTTTGGTTCATTTCATGCTTTTCTTTGTCCTAGAGAAAAATTGTTGGCTGAAATCTATGCACGTATAGGAAGTTATAGATACCAGATATATGACCTTTATAAATATTAATGTTCTCATCATCATTGTTAATACATAGACACCACTTGCAAGTTGTCGATTATATTGTCTGCCATTAGAAACTTCATCCATATATCTTTTTCAAATCTCAAGATTTCCCCGCTTTGTTTTTGTTTATTTTAGTCCTTCTACATATTTGATGTAGGTCATATTTTCTATTCTTAGTCTCGGGAGGGGATCTATTTCCCTTTAGTGTGATATAGGTTACAGAGATATCTGAACTAGACAAACTTAAACCTGCTAGAAAAATTTGGAATATGAGACTGTTTTTAAGTCACCATTAGGCAGGTCTATGTGGGCTAAAGCTTTTATTTTTAGAGTCAGCTAAGTTGTGATTTGTGTTGATTTCAGACTAGTTTATCTGATCTTGCTGATATGTTCCCCATGGAGGAACAAATTGGCATTTTCTTATTTGCCAAAAGTCTTGAAAAACCACTTTACCTTCTTTCTTTTCCAATTTATATTTCCTATTCTTAGTCTAGGCAGGGGTTCTATTTCCCTTTGGTGTGATATAGGTTATGGAGATACCTGAACTAGACAAACTTAAACCTGCTAGAGAAATTTGCAATATGAAATTGTTGCTAACTCACCATTAGGCAGATCTATGCGGGCTAAAGCTTTTATTTTTAGAGTCAGCTAAGTTGTGATTTGTGTTGATATCAGACTAGTTTGGCAGATATGTTCCCTATGTAGGAATAAATTGACACTCTTATTTGCCAAAAGCCTTGAAAACTCACTTTATCTTCTTTCTTTTCTAATTCTTATTTCCTATTTTTAGTCTGGGCAGAGGCTCTATTTCCCTTTGGTGTGATATAGGTTATGGAGATGCTTGAACTAGACAAACTTAAACCTGCTAGAGAAATTTGAAATATGAAACTGTTGCTAACTCACCATTAGGCAGGTCTATGCGGGCTAAACCTTTTATTTTTAGAGTCTGCTAAGTTGTTGATTTGTGTTGATTTCGGACTAGTTTATTTGATCTGGCAGGTATGTTCCTCATGTAGGAACAAATTGGCATTCTCTTATTTGCCAAAAGCGTTGAAAACCCATTTTATCTTCTTTCTTTTCCAATTCATATGTCCTTGTTTATGACATGGCAAATGGTTTATAATATTTTTAACAATGGTTTATATTGCATTATGGAGTTATAGAGGAAAACACCCAGCCTGGTTGGTGAGGTATATGAGAACAAATGTTTTAACTTAAAAATCAGTCACTCCTAAATAAAAGATGAAATATAAGACCGCATGTGCCAGTTGTCATTGTCTCCTTGCATCTCTCAGTCTTTAACATCAATCACTCCTTTCGTGGAGATCTGAAAGCGTGATTCAGCCTTAGGTAAGCATGGTGAGCTTACTACTTTACAGATACGCTACTGGAGATGGAGTTAAGTGCAGATAACTAGTTTCTGTCACATACACGAAAGACAAATAAAAATCTCATACTAAAGGGCATTTTTCTATCATAAGAAATAGCACCCTACTCAATAAATAAAATATGCCAAAAAATTAGCCAAATTGAACGTTCAAACAGACAATCATGTAAATCAAGTAGACCCAACTATCTTCTATCCAAACAGACAAAATTTCAGGCAACCACGTAGCAGCGCTCTTGTAGAAAAGGAGCGGCCTAGGACAACACATTTGAACTTCACTACAATAAATTTCATAATAATAAAGCATGTAAGAGAACTTAGAGAACAAATACTAGAGTTGAGATTAAACGTCATGGTAGAAGCATGTGCAATAATGTTTCCACCAATGGGCTTGATTTGGGGCCCCGCAGATTCATCCACTGTTGCAATGATCTGATTAGTGATCACCACTGCTACACCAAGCTGCAGCAAGGAAAATTCGTAAGAAATCTGCAACACAACCAGATTATAGCTTCGTAAACCAAGCTAGATCTTGGTAGAAGGAGTGGATGCCCACTCCAGGCTTTCCTTCTCCAAGAGTTGTTTGTTAAAAAGAAAATTTTGGCGATCTTCAGTACCACTTCCAGTTTCTTGTATGAAATAGCCAAAAAAGAACCACCCACAAAAGAAAGGCCGGTTGGCGTACTGGGGCGGGCCGTAGCTGTCTAGGAATTCTTTTGTCTTTATAAACGTATTAATGTTTCTTTTGGCAAGTTAAAGTTGGGTGCACAAGGGGCGGAGCTAGGATTTTTTTCAAGGGCGGGCCAAACCATCGGCGGGTCGGGCCAAGAGGAGCGACAGTAGGTCCAAGAGGAGCGACGGATCGGGCCAAACTAAAAAAATTTGATTTTTTACATAAAAAAAAAATTTTCTGGGCTCACCGGGGCCATGGCCCAGGCGGGCCCCCCCTCCCTCCGCCCCTAAGGTGCACCATCTAGAATTAAACGTAGGCATATAGAGTATTACTAGAGATGGAGTTAAGTGCAGATAACTAGTTTCGGTATTACTAACTAGTTTCGGTATTACTACAGCTTCTAGTGCAAGGGTTTAGTGTGTAAGGCATTACTGCTAAGAGCAACACTTGTCTTTTTCTCTTATGATCTTAAAAGAAGATGGAGTCCATGATCCTCGAACCTGCCTGTCTCTCACCGTCTACCTACGAGATGTGCGGTAAGCTTCGCCATTAATGAGCAGTGAAGTTCACACTACGTCCTATATATGCAGCCTTTCAAGTTCTCCTTATTGAATATGCGCATTCCAATGGTTTGTTGGATATTGGTAATTACCTAACTTTAATTTCATCTATCAGTTTGATAGATTTATCCGGACTTTAAATTGAAAAAATGGTAAATCCATTTAAATATTCTAGTTATTTATACATTTAATTTCTTGTCAAACTAACGCTAATAAAACCAGGATATTTTTAAAAGAGCTGTTTCACACTTTGGGCGCACCTGCCATCTGAGCCGTTGCTCTCCTTATCTAGCAAATGGATGCCCATGCTTTTAATAGGGTTGAAGAGTCGATATTGCATTTCCTACTTCGATGTAGAGTTGCTGTTTCATTGTGGAAATATGTGGGTCAGAAGATGGAAGCAAGGCTCCAGATGCAGGCCTGATAAGGAAGACTTTGACTCGGTGGTAGAATCAAGAGATTTCAAAGAGAAAGGGGCTAAAAAATGTTGAAGGACTGCTTTCTTTCCTATGATCGTATTGACTATTTTGGCGTTTTCCTACTAATAAAGTTAATAAAGTTAAGTTGATTGATGATCTAGGATCCTCCTTAGAAAGGCGTATAGACGACCTCCCTGGAGGTCTTTTGTTTTGTTTCGTGTAAATATTTGCTGCTTTGGCATGATTGCCGGTTTGTTCTGCGTTCATTTTTTCATGCGTTGGTAATAAGAATGGGGGAGTCGAGTCTGTCTCCCAGCAGATTGGCAACGTCACCGTGGACCCGCCGCCCTCGCTCCGCGCCCCCGTCAAAACCGCCTTCACGGACGGCCCTTCACCAGCGACCAAAACCCTAAAACCGCTAGCAGTTTTCCCCCGTACCACCGGAAACCCTCATCCGCCCGTCTAATTCCGCCACGCGTCCCACCGTCCCGATCTACGACGCCGATCCGGCGTCACCAACGCGTCGAAGGGCGTCAAAGAATTTAAAAACACAATACCGAGAAAAATTATAGGTCACCGCCGACTAGAGGGGGAACCATACCGCCGGTCGGTCGAAGCGATCCCCGCAGGCTCTCTTTCTCCCCTCTCCGCCTTCCGCTTTCCTTCACGGCGCCCTTCCCGTCACCACCCACCAAGAAAGAGACAGACGGAAAAGTTGCCGCTTTCCGGCGAGGATCCACCGGATTCAGGCAGACCATGTGAAACCAGAACCTTTCCTCCCTTTTCCTCTACCGGATATCGGTGCCATCATTTTTTTTCTGTCCCATTCATGGGTGTGTAGCCCATGGATGAAGCCGATATGCACCAATCAGCGACGTCACTGGCAGCCATAGCGAGTAGTCAGCAACAGAGCAACGGCCGCTCGGCCGGGCCCTCGTCGTCGATCCCGGTAACCGTCGCTGCCGCCGCCGCTGCAGCCGCCGCCGCCGCCGCCGCGCCACACTCGCTGACGCTGGCGCTGCCGACCCAAGCGAAGACGGGGCACGGGAGGGAGGATTGCTGGAGCGAGGGGGCGACGGCGACGCTCATAGAAGCATGGGGAGAGCGGTACCTGGAGCTCAACCGCGGGAATCTGAAGCAGAAGCACTGGGAGGAAGTCGCCGACGCAGTGAGCGGCCGGGAGGGCGGAAGCAAGCCGTCCAAGACGGACGTGCAATGCAAGAACAGGATCGATACGCTGAAGAAAAAGTACAAGATCGAAAAGGGCAGGCTCGCCGCCGGTGGCGGCCCCAGCAAGTGGCCCTTCTTCCAGAAGCTCGATTACCTCATCGGCCCGAGGAAGGCCGGGGGCCTGACACCCTCTCCCCCGCCTCAGGTCACGATGGCCTCGAAGACCTTGGGCGCCCTACGCTCCGCAGCCGCTGGCATTCATCACCACCAACACTCAACACCGCAGGGGTCCGATAGGAACTCCGCGTCGTCCAAATCGTCGCCTGATTCGACAGATAGCTTCCCTCCCGAAACAATCAACCACAAGAAGCGGAAGTTCGCGGCAGAGGAGTCGACAGAACGGCGATCTGCAGCAAGCCAATCGATCAAGGAGCTGACGCGAGCGATCCTCAAATTCGGCGAGGTGTACGAGCGCGTTGAGGGTTCGAAACTGCAGCAGATCGTGGAGATGGAGAAGCAGAGGTTGGGCTTCACCAAGGAGCTTGAGTTGCAGAGGATGCAGTTCTTCGTCAAGACTCAGTTGGAGATGAACCAGATGAAGCATTCAAGGCATGGCAATAACTACAGCCTCAACAATAACTCGAGCTGATAACGCGATTTGTCTCTCCCTCTCCCTCTCCCTCTCCCTCTCTCTCTCTCTCTCTAAATTGATGTACCCCAACTCCTCCTCCTCTCAATCTGTTGCTGGGAAGATTGTCAGTCACTTGACGAAATCCGATCTGCAGAGTTCATACCCAAGCATTGGTATTACGCTCTCGCCACCAGCCGAGGAGTTGGATCTGTAAAGGAGATCGAGTTCAGCATTTATCTGTTGCCAGATTAATGTTTTCCTTTTTTTCTTTTGCTTTTTGTCTTCGCTTCCTTTTGCCTCTTCTCGAATAGACTGGTGCGACGCGTTCTCTGCTGCAGGTTGGTCGAAACTCGCGAGGGAGTAATCATTTCCTGCTTGTGAAATCTATAGGTTACGAATTGCGAGATTCCCCAATCATATACAATGTTCAAAAGAAGCCGTTGATATTTCCAGGCTCATGCGTGTACCAGTGCTCGAGTGATCGATCTACCCATTTCTCTGGGTAGCCCCAATTCACTATTATAAAATACTGAGACGTAGTGGTCATAATACCATCCAAAGCAGCATAAATATATTCCTCAAGGACAAGGCCGAAGAGTGTATATATCCTTCACATAATTAGGCCATACATGGTCGACCCCTTTGCTTGTTACCTTTGTGCATATTGCTGTGATCCCTATTACATAAGAGGGCATGTAAGTCTGCTAGTGCTTCACGTCGGATGCAACTGTACATGTGAATTGGGGGGCTTTCTTTTGGGGGTATTTTCCAGCTCTGGATTTCTTGTCCAGGTCTTCATAATGCCTACGAATCCGAGAAACGGAGAAGATCAGGGACTCCATGCAGGTGAGAAGAGTTGTGTCGTGTCAGCGTCCAACGTATCTCACCTTAAAGCCTATAAGTGGTCTTAAAGCTTACAGACATCAACAAGTTCGTAGACAAGGCCACCGACTAATAATAACATCAAGTTTGGGCATATAAAGCAACCAATGAACAAACGGTAAAATGAATAAACAAATTTCAGTTAAAGCAACAATTTTTCTTTGGAAGCTTAGAAATCATATGCCCAATTCAAAGCAGTACCTTGTTCATCCTCTTACTCTAATGTAAGAGACAATCAGATCTCGATCAGTTCCCTGTGGAAATTTCACAAAGAAAACTGTTAAGGTTGCAGAATCGAAAGGAGATTCTCATTGAACGAAATGAAAGCTAAAACGGCATAAAATCGGTCTTAAACTTCTCATTTTCTTTTAATATCTTGTCCGTTCAAGACATAATTATGTGGCGCCCCAATAGTAGCCTTAAACTTTCGGGAACCAGAAGAAAGAACTTCTGAAATTTTATCGAGCGACCGTATTATTGGACAACTGCGAAACCTCAGGCCTTATTCTCTTTACCTTCCAAAGAGAAAAGTATGAGAGCAGTTGTTAGCCAGCCCGGCGCCTCAAACATCACTCCGATGCTTCCTTTGTCGGCATTTGAGAAGAACTCTTAACACATTTCCACTTGAACTTCTAACAAGATCTGCAATTAGCACAAACATACATCAGAAATCTTAAGACTTTTTTTTTTTTTACTTTTGTTAAACTACTTAAGAAGTTCAAATATAAAGTCATCTTTTCATTTGTATTTTCAGGGATCGCACAGGGGCCAAAGGCCAATTACTCTCTTGTACTTTGATTATAAAAATCTAAAGTGCGTATCAAGTTACAGGAAGATCACTTTCAATTGAATACTTTCTAGAAGATCTCTCCACTGAGTACTTTCTTCTTCAGTTTTTCTACGTTCTAACTTATCATTGCTCACCTGCTTACCCTGGCACCTAACTCTGGTGTTTTTCAATAAGAGAAGAATTGGAATTCAAGGGAATTATCTGGGGACAAACTCAGTAACCATTTAAGAAAATATAAAACTTAACTGTTCTTTTCTATCATATAACAACTAAAGAAACTGTATCTTTGTATTCATTACGAATCATATAACATCCAGCTAAAAGCGTATGAACCACTTCTTTTGTCAATAAAGCACAATAGGATCCAATGAACTAAGTCTGTTCACTAGTAATTCCAGACGAGCCGCCCATCACCATATACCAGAACAACGAAATCAAACAAGGGTAAATGACATGCTAATATAGCAGGACGTTTTCATGAATAACATAAATTAATGAATAACAATAATAATAATAACAATAAGAAATCACTGATCATACCTTTTCAAGCAAATACTAAAGCCTTTGCTTTCCCCACTCTACCGAGAGCAATAATACTAGAACACTTAGAAAAGTGGCAACCTAATCCTAATGTTAGCCTGCAATGAAGTTCATGTCTGATTGAAAAGCAAAGCTGAAACGGGGAAATGAAGATTTCAAGAAACCAAAAAAGAGGGACAATCAACCCAAAAAATTCAGGAATGCAGTGTTTTTCTTAGCAACCGATAGATTTTCCATAAAGTTCCTCCAAGTACCAATCTCACACCACCAAAGATTCATCACCAAAATGTCAGACATTGGCTGTTTTCGTCTCTTCCATCATCAGTAACAGTCCTAGCCTGTGGGTGTTCCATCTGTCAGCCTATTGCGGGAACAACATCAACGATGACGATGACAAGCCGACTGGCCTAAAATCACAAGAGACTGAAAACTAGACCTGCAAGTGGACGGAGGAATTCACATTGGGAATACAAATTATATAATGGGAAGTTCCATTGTAGAATAAGAGAAAAAGGATTTGCACACAAGCATTAATTTGATCAAGGCTGAAAAATCGCGGCTATGGTGCCCCAAAAATTTGCCCGATGGGCAAGAATACACTCGACCACTGTGACCAACAGTCACAGGCTTAGGGTTCAGGACTTTCTTCATAAGGAGATGATGATTGCAGGCCAGACACTTTATGCTTGTTTAGCTAGTGAATTTTGTTATTTGCTGCAAGAAAAGTCTGAAATTTGTGAAACTGTAGGAACCACAAGCAAGCCACATTTACTGCTGATATCCAAGTACAAGCAAAATCCAGAGAGGATGGATGTGATGTATATTTGACCAGCCAAGAAAAGCAGTTTCATTCAACCCTCACCTAGAAGAATACATCACCGATAGCTATAGTTGATGTCTATGTTATGTTGGAACTCAGTTGGCATTACCAATTACCCACACTGGGTCAAAATGAATCATAACATGGGATGCTAGACGTGCTGAATTGCACTTGTTCATTGATTTCTAGAATGGCTTCATCTGTTGACTGGAGAATTTCGAGGACCAGCCAAATTAGTTGGTTCCTTAGTTTGCCGTTCAGACTCCTTAAATCAGCAATTTGCTAAAAGCCAAGGGCTCCGGATGTGAATCTCTGCCTTGCTTTTCCTAATGCAGGCAACCCACTTTGGTCTGAGTTTGGCCCGATCTTGCCTTTCCTTACCCAAAATTCCAAGTGCAAGAAGGACTTGATTGGACAGTTACAACAGCACAAGCCGTGCCGTATTACAGTAGAAACTAATGGGTGATGACTACAACTTGTAAATTTTCTAATGCGGCCAAAGCAGAAAAGTATTGTCCAACTGGAGCAAGGGAAAAAAATGAAAGGTTCACTGCTTGAAGCATCCAGAAAATCACTAAAAAAGCTAGCAAAATCAGACAAGGAACTGCACTCCACAGTTCCACCTTGACCAATTAGCATGTCAAATGAGACACATTACATTCTTAGCTTCTTGTTATGGGATTGTGGCAACTTAGAATTTCTTCTGTGGGTGGGATTAGACCTGGATTGCAGTTGGCATCACCAGAAAAATAATGTTTAGCTAAGCAAAACTTGGGGATCGGTGGAAGTAGGAGAATGTGCTTTCTTTAAACAAATTGAGAGCTGTTGTGGGGGTCTTACTGTGGTAATAGGTGGATCATGAACATCAGGAATCAGGAAGACCTATTTTCTAGAAAATACATAGAAAACTTAAGCATGGGATCAGAAACGATTGCCCGCGGTTGAGTTGGTTTGAGTCTTACATGTTAACTTAAATATTTGTTGTCAAACTGACAACAAAAGATCATCATATGCACGCCAGTGAGTAAATAGACAATGTAAGAAGAACATCTAGTGATGTACATATATACGAAAGAAAGGCCTCCTCTTGCTACTATGTTATTTTTTTCCAAAAGCCTAAAATGGGACCTACTTAAGGACCCTCTTTTCCTGTCCGTATTGATTTCATTATCACACATTGCATGTCATACAGACAGGTTTCTGTGTCCTTTACATAGAACAAAAGCATCTTTGGTTGCTTGTCCGAAAAAAAAAAAGGTTCAAATGACCAGTAAATTCTTTAGTTTTGTCTTCGTTTTATGAGCAAGTTGAGACGGGAGAGGATCCCATTCCCACCTCATCATGTCAAGCAACCTGGGGAATCAAACGCTTGACGTTTTTCCAATGTAGAGGTGACCCACCAACAATTCTGTCCGGAGGCTCTTGTTGAGTTATTGTCTGGCAAACTCTGTCCATGGACAAGTTAAGACAGACACTTTTTTTGTTCCTAGTATCACATGCACCGCGGGTCTCGTATTTGAATCGTATAGTTCATTGACCTGCTTAGGTAACATGAATATTGCCAATGAGTCATGCAATGGAATGTTTAATTTGCATATTGTTGCAGTAGCCACGTGCATGGCGGAACAAAACTGTTCCGGACGGAGTCGGTTTTTAACTTTGAATGGATGAGCATAAATAAAAAGAATCTAACTAAATCGGTCAGGCACTTGCGGAATAATAGTAATACCCTTCAGATTTTAAGACAAACAGACAAAAAAAAAAACATTAACAAGTACTGACATGAAATTTTGGTAACCCGAAATAAACAAAGAATTTTTTTTCTAGAGAAAACATTCCACGTACATAATATTATTACAATAAAATCGTAACTAAGAGTTACAGTCGCTGTATGTGACACGAATTACGAAATCTTCACCCGAGGTCCATAGCAAGAAAAAAAGTTTTGTCAATACTTACAAAAAGCGACTACGACGATTTTGGAAATGCACGATGTCAAAGTTATGTGGTGATTGAGGTTTCTATTGATTACGACCCCAAAATTTTTGACCGACTTGCAAGATCCAATGTCGTAGCAACTAAAAGTCCACAAAACCAAGTAAAGCTAAACTCGTTAGAGGCGTTAGAGGCGGAGGTAGGTGTGGGGCGTACATTCCACGGAGTTTACTAAAACCCTGTTTTTAATTATTGGATTTTGGTAGATTTGAGTCCAATTATATGGATCAGCTACATCAGAGAGTCAGGGGTCACTGCTCCAAGGTTAATTGAAAATTTGTTATCTATATATATATATAATTTCTTATTATAAACAAAAATTTCTAGCTCCACTCCTAAAACCCTAAAAAAAAAACTAATTTTTAGCAATAATATGCACTACCCTGAATTGCCCACTGCATTAAATTATATTAAGATATGATAAGAAATACGTACGTGATGACAATTCCCTTGCAACGGCTATCTTTGAAGTAATATGTTCTTTTTTCTTTTTCCAAAACAAGTGTCCGTACTTCCTTCATGGCTTCATGTAAATAATTCAGAAATCAGATTTCTTCCATGAGCCCTAACGTGTCTTTTCTTTCTTTCTGGTGAATATTAATGACTTTTCTTTCTCCAAAAAAAAAAAAAAGACAAGAAAAAATGAAAACCGCTGGGTCATGATTTTAATGCTCTGTTCGGAAGAAGTACTAAAAAATGCTACCAAACTTGCGAAATTATGTTTATCATTTTCACTAAAGATCCATTTTCATATTTTTCATTTATTTTTTTTAATTTGACAATAGAGCGGTTTTATTAAATAAACTTATTACATTGTGGTAGGAACATGCAGGACGAACCTTGTTCATGGAACTTACTGCTATTATTATTATTTGCATCCAGTATCCTGTTCAAACCATGTGGATCCAAATGATTCCACTTCCAACTGCCTACCCCTTATGGGTTGAACGGTAGTTGGATATAGATGTCATAAATTCAAAACATGTTTATCATCATAATTTCATAAACTGTGACTCCACACTATACATTCTATGACTATGCTTGTGAGCGAACATATACTTACAATGTTTGGTGTTGGGAAGTGATTCATGTATCCCTTGGTTCTCCTCTGTCTCGGATTTTTAGTCCCACCCGTTCGATTATGGACGAAAACCTAAGGAATGCATACATTGTTTATGTTAAAGATGAGAAAGCTTTTACTGTGAGGGAAAAGATAAAAGTTACCGCACCAACTAAAAGAAGGAAGATTTAGGAGAAAGAACGTTCACACAGATGATGCATCTGCTGCATTAATGCTATTGTTGACAGCGAGATGACAATTCTTTGCCGTGTAGAAGAATCGGAGCTCATTTCTTGTTCTTTTCCAAGTTGTTATTATGAATACGAGGACCGAAGAAAAGAGGAAGTCTAATAAAGTAGTGAAAGAAAGAAGGGAAACGGACACGGATGAGACCAAGACAAACAAACAAAACAATCTGGCGAGACGTAATTGTTACAAAAATACACTCGACAACAAGGAAGCAGGTAAACTCCAAAACCGAGGAGAACCAGGGGACCGCGAGCAGAGCAGAGCAGAGAAGGAAAAACTTTGGACTGCTTCATTCATTCTCTTGGCAAATTACAACATACATCGCATTATGTAAGACTAAATTCTTTTAATAAATGAACAATCAAGAAAAAATCGATATCAAATATGGCAAATAGCAGATATAATTAGAGAATTTTCACTTAACAACCTGCATAGTGTCATTAGTAATGACAACTTCGATTTTGGCCGGGCGCATTTCCTGGCTCTTTCTCTTTCTTTTGAGGGTTGGTTATGACTTGTTCTTTCTATTTCTTTTACTTTCATGTTTTCATTGGAATGAATGTTTGCTGATGATTTCACATTGCGCATCAAAAATGCCATCTCTCCCTCTCCCTCTTTCTTATACATCTGAACGACTTGGACGACTTGATCCTTCTATTACTGCATGTAACCACTGATATTACCACAGTAAATGAAGTTACAGCAAAATGGGCTTATTTTATTTGAAAAGAAAGTCATATTTAGTTAACTGCATACTTACAAAATTTAATTTTATTATGCTGACATCATTACCGGCAAATCATCTTTGTTAAGTGGTGCATTTTGCCTCCAAAACTCCACTTAAAGGTGTCATCCAAAACAATTTCTTAGCAGCCATGTGGATGATTCACAAAGAAAAACTGCATTACTCTACTCTGTGCTACCAATTTACTGAAAAGATGGGAAAACTAAGAAATCGAGGAAAAACTTCATCAATCAATCAAGCCGTTGGAAGAAAACAAGTTCCAATAAGCAGGAAGTGATCCAAATAAATAAATATGCATGTGTGTCCAAATCAAATTATGAACCAATTCAAAGCAAATGTGAACCATCGGATCCGAGTACCCATCCCAAATCAAATAAACTATTAATTTTTTACATTATACGATAAAGGTTTCACTTGATTCACACACACACACACACACAACCTTTCGAAAGTGTTTTAAAATTTGTAACGTTATTTGTGCAAACGTAATTGCATTGTCGCATATGCTCCACTTTTCAACGACGGCTCCTTTTCAGTCATTGCTACCTAAGGAACTGGAACTCGAGTTCTAAAACTCAAGCCGGTCTCAACTTGGCCTTCACCCTAAGCCTAAGCCTGGTAGTAAGCAGGGCACCAGGCCTGATTGGGACCCGGGTTAAGGCCAAAAAATTGAGCGTTGGGCTGATCTCCTAATAATTGATATTTGAATGTCATTTTATTATTTTTAAATATAATTATGATTAATTATATTTATATGTTATTTTATATTAAAATGTCTTTTTTAATATTGATCGGGTCAGGCCGAAATTGGGCTTGGGTTTCAGGTCATTGGGTCAAGCCCAGGCCGTAGCTATAAACTGCAGCCCGGCCCAAGACCAGCTTCTTATCGCACAGTGCTGATGCTCAAGCTTACTTCACCTCATTCTGGGTGAGCAGAGGCTAAGAGCCCACTACCAAGAATTGAGACACGAAGGCTTCCTCGTTCCTCTTGATTATAGGATTTTAGATCAGCATCAATGGTGCCAAGAGTGCATCCCTTTTAACAAAGTGCCATGTTTCACGACTTAAACGCAGACATATAAAGCCCATAGAAATTAAACTAAAGAGCTGCTTTCCCAAATGCTAAGCCATTTAAAATTAAACTAAAGCGCTGCTTTCTCAATCTATTAGCAGTTAGAAATTTAATAATGAGACCAATGTCACTGCGGTATGCGTTTGCTCATGTACCGGTACCAATAAGCCGGTATGGCAGTATCGGTACGTCGGTACGCAGTGGTACGTTTGAATCTGGTTCCGAAACCACATCATAATGAAAAAAACGTGCACCGTTCTCCCTCTCTGCCTCTTGAGCGTTCCAACGGCAGCTGCTTGGAGGTTCTCATTTGTGGGGCAGCGGCACGGCGGACAGTGACCTGCAACGGACGATCGGTTGATGGCGATGGCTTTTCGGCAGCTGTTTTGGGAGAGGAGGAAGGAAGGTGGGGAGGAAGAGGGAGACAGGGCAGCTGCGTTGGGGGCGGAGTTGCGATCTCTTGCTTAGTCTCAAGGGATGGGAATCGGGAAGGGAAGAGGATGAATGGATCGGATTGGATCAAAGGGGCATCTTCATTGTCGATGTCTTAGCATGGTGAAGTCGAGGACTTAATCTTTCCCGTTCCCACCGATACACCTCATCTTTGACTTTTTTTTTGAATGTTTCTTTATGAGATGAGATTGGCTGTAGGGAACTATGAAAGAAATTTTGTGTTATTGATGTGACCCATACCCGTTTTTCTTACCCATACCAGCACCCGTACCGGTACCTCAGTGACATAGAATGAGACAAGGCACAAGAACAACTAAACAAAACTTGAAACCATCCAACTCTTTTACTAAACATGGACAAAGTGTCAGGAAAAAAAACCATAAAAAGAAAATAGAGTTGGCAAGTAGGTAGGTTTAGTGTGGCTTCTCTGTGGGATGACCTGTTCCTTATTAACAGTCTGCTTCGGTTCGTTCCTTATTAACAGTCAGTCGGCCGCAATCTGTACCATCCTTTGCTCGGCAAAGTGGGGAAACTTCTGCCGAAACATGATTCAGAATCAACCGTTTCTTCTTGGAGCTTACGCTGACATTTTGGTAGGAAGTAGAAAATCTAAATTCCATGTGCAGTTTCCACTGACTTCCTCATGGGAGTAAGCCTCTCCATAGGGCGGGCCCGCCCCGGTCCGACATCTAAAAACCAGGTTTGGACCAGTCCGGATCCCTTTCTTCTAGGCTCAACCCTGGACCCGAGTCCGGCCAGGTACCCGGCGGTGGCCCAGCTCGGTGCTCGGTGCCCAGCTTATATGTTTCTTTCATCGGTTACGTGCATATATTGACCAACAATATCAAAACATGTTATACAGCAGATGATGGCCCTCAATGTTCCTTGAAGACTGAATTTAGTGAAACAACCATGAATTGATTTAATTAGTTCATAAAAACCATTCAAAAGCCAATGTCATGCTTATGTGGAGGCCATTTCATCCCTGGTCATCATGAACTTAATCAAAGACAACCAAATCATAGGCCAAGAATAATTGATGATGAGTGAGGTGTATTGATATCTATACTACTGTAGAGGACAGAGAATGAAGGAATCAATAGTTTTAGCTTTAATATGTTTATTTAGTGCCATCAAGGAAAAAAAGAAGAATGTACTATTATATGCATTATAGAGGAATTTGCCAAAAAAATTGGTATAACTATGTGTTTCACTACTAGCCAAAACTAGTTACTGTGCTCATATTTTGATACAGACAATTCACATGGAGCCTTTTCTGGGCATCACTCACATCCTCTGTTGGCTCATGCCACTATATATACAAAAAACTTAGCAGCTTGACAGAAATTGAACTTTCTTTGGCAATAGTACTAGACCAATCAGTGTTGGAATTGCACTATCTGTACAGTTTTAAATCCATTGATTGTTGGTGCACTCCCTAATACTAACATGCTTTTCACATTTGAACATGTCCAAATGTGACTCCAGAAATGACCAAGGCCATTTGAATGAGTCAAAAACTTTAAGAACTATATGTTTACTATAACTTATCTCTAGAGCCACTTGTTCTTCTCCCGAAGAAGATCGCCTCATGTCAAAAGGCATACACTAGGTTGACCTCTATGGTCATTAATTTGGACGTTTTAAGTTTATCTAAGCCCTTAGTGGCATGCGATTATGAATTCACATGCAATATTGATGTACCGTGATCAGTTCTTTGCTCAGCTCATAACCTTTGTATCAATATAGCTTGAGTATCAAAATGAACTCAAAATATAAAACCTACTATTTTTTCCATTAGTTATGGAGTGACTGAAAAATCACAACAGCGAAAGAAGAAAATTGAATTACACAATTAAACTGGAAGAAAGGAAGCCCTCATTGAGATGCTTGCATTTGTCTTCACTAGATCTGCACATACACCCATCTGGATGGCAAAAAAACCCTAACATCACCAACTCACCATTGCTTATGTTCCTTCCTTTCCTCTACAAATCAACCAACTGAGTGTCATGGAGAGAATGATGATTTTGAAGGAAAAGAAACAGATACCTAGCAAATGGAAGTTGGCATATATCAAGCTTTTGAGCCAGCATTCAAGAATTATGTTATGGATAAGAAGAGGTCGGTTGAATTTTGCTAGATGCAGACCATCTGAAGATAACACAAAAAAATGATCGATAAAAACAATATAGTTCGACCTCTTGTGCAAAGTTTAATGGATAACATGCATATAAAAAAACTAAACCTGGTACCACCTTGGTTGAAAATGAACGACCTGCAATTTGTTTTTCTTGTGAGGTAACCCCCTGTTTTCTTCTTCCTTTTCCTCAGCCTTGTTATCTTGGTCACCTTCCTTGCAATCACTTTCCCATGGTTGTCATCTTCATTTTTTCTCACAACTTTTTTTTTTGTTGTCATTCTTCTTCTAAGCTACATCAGGCATCAGATGGAAGAAAGTTTTTTGGGTCACTGGCCGGAATGATAGTGGACCCGTTAGAGAGACGCAGGGGCTTGACGATGATGTCATCGTGAAATGAGTGACATCCACCTTCATCTTTTGCCTTCTTCCTCTTCTTCTGTTACAGGCACAAATTTTGCTTTATCTTTTGGTTCCACACACATGCATAGTGTAAGTCTTCACATGACCTTCCAGACTTTACTCATCCATCTCGTATGCACAAAGGATCAAAAGAGCACCAAAGTCTTGCCTCTAAATTGAGGACTCAGTTCCTTTCATCCAACAAAGCAACTTTACAATGACTTAACCAAAAACCCATGTAATCACCCCAAATTTTTCTAAAGGACTATGATGTTTTATCCAAGTACGAAATTCAAATTTAGGCACAAGATTTCCAAAATACAACTTTCAGATCCAAATTAAATCCAAAATACTACTCTTAGATCCAAAGTAAATCCAAAATACTACTTTTAGATCCAAATTAAATCCAAAATACTACTCTCAGATCCAAATTAAATCCAAAATCCTCTATAAATACCCCCTCATATCCTCCCTCTTGGGCAAGATTGGTCATTGAGAGAAACTCTAGTGTATTCTCACTTGAAGACTTAGAGTTTCTCTTGAGCTCTCTCTCTCTCCCTCTTCCTCTTTCCATTTCCTTCTCCAACTTAGAGCAAGCACTCTTAGAGCTTCATTCAAAAGGGGATCTTCAAGTGAAGGTGTTCATCTTTCTTAGGTCATTTCCCATTAGAGGTATGTAATCTTCATCTCTCTCATTTCTCTCTTCTTTCTTTTCATTAATATTCTTATTATTATGTTATTTCTTTTTCTTAAATATAGTCTTGTTATTGTTTTCATTTTTTCTTCATATCTTCATCTCTCCATGGCCAAAAGAGATAGCACTCAACCTCTTTTTAGAGACAAGAGACTATGTTCAAATGCACTGGGAGCATGAGAAGATGAGATGATATTTTATTTTATGATTAAATCATGTTCTTTCAAGTATTTTTGTTGTTCTTGTTCTTTCTCTTTATCAATATCTTTTTGCTCTTTCTTCTCTTCAATATATTCTTGTTGTTGTTATTCTTTTCCTTAATGAATATATTTTTGTTGTTATTGTTATTTCATTTCTTCAATATAATCTTGTTGTTGTTATTTTTTTCCTTAATGAATATATTTTTGTTGTTATTGTTATTTTATTTCTTCAATACAGTCTTGTTCTTTTTTTTTTTTTTCTCTTCTTCCTCTTCCCATGACCAAATGAGATAGCCATCAATCTCTTTTTAGAGACAAGAGGCTATGCTCAAGTACACCGGGAACATGGAAAGATGAGATGATCTTTCATTTTAATCATGTTCTTTCTTTTCATGAATACATTCTTATTGTTCTTTTGTTTCCTCTTATTTTCCTCTCTTCCTCATTTCTCCATAGCCAAAAGAGATAGCTCTCAATCTCTATTTTAGAGTCAAGAGGCTATACTCAAATGCACCGGGAACATGAGAAGATGAGGTGGTATATCAATTCATAGTTACATCATGTCTTCCCTCCTAATTGAACTTTGCTTTTTCCATCATCCTCTTTCTTTCTTTCCTTCCTTGAAAGTTATCTATATATTATGCATGCATAGTTGCTTGGTTCTTTACTTACATGTAAATGCATGTCGGGAATAAGAGTGTGGTTTGGGGACTCTTTATTTTCATATTAATCTTTGAGGTTGGGACTTGTCCAACCCGGGATAAACCCTCACGAAAATGTACATGTTAATATGCATTTCCATATCATTTTGCGCTAGTTTCCTTCTTAATCATCACATTATGAACCCTAACGAGTGCCTCGTTATGTTGCTTGTTTTCTTCCATACCCAACGGTGGAAGAAATATATCCCTTACAACAAACTAAATAATAACATTCTATGCTTATATAAATCATATTTTCCAAAACATTTTCAAAATGAACCTTCTAACATGGCCTTAGGGACTTAGCTTAGACTCTTGCATGAGTCCAAGCTTGGTAATTTTAAGTTGTTCCTTGATTTTTCTAATTTTGTGAAGGTATGGATGTATACACATGTTATATACATTTATGCCAACATGATGACCCACATCTTTCTCTTTCTATGCTTTCATTTTCTATTTTATAAATTTTCATATGTGCATGAATACGTATGTACATGTGTTCCATTTCCTCTCTTTCAAATATTTATTCCTCTTTTCAAGACAAATATCTTCTCTTATTAAATTTCTCATACCCGTATATGCGTATGATATTTTTCTTTTCCTCTAAAATCTCTCTTTCTCTCCGAATCAATACATCTTTTTCTCTTAAGCTTTCATATATGTGTATATGTGATGGTATGTACACATGTATGCATGTCTTTCTCTATATCTCTCTCTTTCCTTTCATAAGAGTGTTTTATCTTTTATATTCTTTTTAACACTCTCATCTCATGAACTTCTATATACCAACTTCAATAAGACCACAAACCAAGTAATGACCCAATATTGGAATCATGCTTGATGGTCTACAATCTCTATCCGTTTTCAAAAACTTTTCATTCTTATGTACAATAATTATAACAACGAAATCTTAGATGTATGTTGTGGTAGGAATGACATTAGATGAATGTTGTGGTAGGAATGTTTTACATTTTTTCAATCATATAGGGTAAATGCATCCATGCATTCTCACCTACTTTATTTCACTTATGATCACAAGCACCTCTCCAAAGGAACTTAAGCAAGAAGGGATGGAGCTCTAGCTAGGTGGTAACCGAATTAGAGCAAAATCTCAAACCTACTTAAAGTCTTAACAGAACACTAAAATGATTTCAAAATGTTTTCAAAAGCTTTTCGAATGATATTTACTAGTTTCACTTTTTCCTCAAAACATTTCACATTTTCAAGCAATTCTTCAAGAACCTTTTCAAAAGTTTGAAACTCCAAACTTTCAATATTTTCTACACCGCATATAGAATCAAAAAGATGTTTAAGTTAAAACGAAATGCATCAATGATAAACATAGTCCTTAGGTTGATTACCCCCGGTAAAGGCGCCGGGAACGGTCGATCCTAGTACCGTCGGGCGAGTCCCTTTCTTTCATCTTTCAAAAGAAAAACCTTATTTTTCTGGAGCACTCCAAAACCATTGAAAATTTTGGGATGCTAACAGATGGCGACCATGATGGGACCCGTCATCGTTTGGCTATGATTATTGATGCATTTTCACTAATTTGAACATCTCATGTATTACCAATGATAAAGCATGTCCCCTATTTTGGCCTCGACCCCATTGACATTTCATTGCATTGTTTGATGATTGTGAATGTTTTCTTGCACATAGGACTAATTGAGAAGGATCAATCATGTTCACACATATTTATGATCACATACCACCCTTCTCAATTTAGGAGTTGTTTGAAAGCCATGTTTGCTCTTCTATTTTAATCTTCAAACTTAGACAACATTGCATTAGAGACAACTCAATTTATATGATTTCTCATATTTCAAAATTCATCATACCTATTTGTCCCGGTCATCATGTTGCCGGGTTTGGTCTTTGGCGGTAGCACAAGACTAAGCCTTACAACTAGACCACACCTTGGGCGGGAACACCCCCTCGTTAGTACCATGAGTGGTAATTTATGGTATATCGACGAGTGATCAAGAAGAAGTTGATGAACTATACCCTTAGTTGCCTAAGGAAGAATCTATGCTCGTACTAAGCCATTTGGTTAAGGTATATAAGCATAACTTGATATCGGATTATCGTGACACAAAATTATCTCAATTAGGTTCCTATACCCAATTTTCTAAAAAAAAAAAGAGAAAATTATTTCATTATAGATGTTGATGTGCGTGAAACCTTATGTGATGATTTGCAACCTCATTCCACACATCTACCTCATATTGTCTTTGTCAACCTAGTCAATGTTTTCCACTAATTCAATTTTTATCTTTTAGAGTCATCATTCAAGATGTATTCTTTCCAACGTGGTGTCACATTCCCTTATGATCACATCCTCTTTGGGGAAGGTCCCGAACGGTCCACCTACATTTCTCTTGAGTCTCAACGTTTGGCTCCCGAATGGTATCGGACTTGGCATCCCACCTTCTCTCGGATGTTTCCTTCTTACTTTGAAGAATGTGGGCTAGAGACAGTGGCAGCTGGAGGAATGCAGTCAGTTGATGGAAATTTGGTACATGCAATCGCCGAGCGTTGGAACCCAAGGACCCCCTCTTTTTGGTTTCCATGGGGAGAAATGACAATATTACTAGATGAATTTGGCGAAATACTAGACCTCCCTACCCCAACTTGTGACCCAAATGATCTATTGGAAAAACAATTCCTTATGAACCCAACCAAGGTCAATGCAAATGACCTCATTGCTCACTTTACTGGACGGAAAACTTGGCCTTTAGTAGAAAACCATGAAAATCAAAGCATCAACATGAAAAATTTGTATGAAGAATTTGGAACCTATGTTGAACCTTCTACCCTACCTCGAAAAGCCATAGGGAGAATTAAACATTGTATGATGCTCTGCACAGTAGGAGTGACCCTTTTTATCGATGGAAGTGACCTTTTAGATGTCCGTATTGTCCAACTTTTTCGAGTATGGGGGCATAGAGGGACCCGACACTTGTCAGTAGCAATGACAGCCTTAGCCTTCCTTTACTGAGGACTCACCCGCTTTACCATTGGAGATATCGACTTCATAGAAGGATGCACATATGCTTTACAATTGTGGTTCCTCAAGCATGCGGGACCCCAAGCCAGTCTATTCAGAAACACTGATGGATCATTGACAACCTTGGAGCAATACCGTCGTTTGATTATTGTGATTGTCGGCAGAGCCTACCCCGATACACTCACCATCATCATGGGCGTACCACACTCTTGGGCCCTTACTTCATAGTTGATTATTGTGCTGATAGATGTATGAGACAGTTCTCTCAAAGGCAGAAGATGGTCTCTGTGCATGCACCAATTGGAGCTATTCCCGAATTTGACCTTAGTTCTCCTCAATGGACAACATTGTTTGCAGTAGCTCGACAAGAATGAAAGACACAAATATCATACACTTGGTTCATAGGCCCAGTGGTGAAAAAGGAATATGCTGAGTGGTGGGATGCCAACCGACCACCATCCATCCTTCCCTAAAAAGTTTTATGTTGTCAACTTTGTATTCCTTCTGTCGTTGTCATCTTTATTAGTATCTTTAGATGTAACTTTTAAAAACTTGTAATGCAATATGAACCTTCATTTTGTCATCATTTTCGTCCAATAACTCTATTTTCTTATGTCATAGAGGTGAATACTTGAAAGCCAACAAGATGGTTGAAACTAGATCGCAAGCTAAGCAGACTCCTCATAACGAGGCTTCATCCTCTGAACTCCGTCCAGAAACACTTGGCCTCCCAGCAATCGAGCCAGAAGCTTACTATATGTTCCGTTTGTTCATGGAGCGATTCATGAAAGAGCAAGAGCAAAAGGCCTTGATGGTTACTCCAAAGCCGGATAATGAAAAAACTGCCAAGCAAAAAAGAAAAACAAGTCTTTTGTTGAAAATCAGGATGAAGACTATTTGGGTTCAGATTCGGCAACTAGTAAAGAAGAAAAACCCGAACTGTTTTCTCTCAAAAAGAAAAAGACAACAAAGAAAAATAAAAAGGAAAAAGATGTTATGATAGAAAACAGCTCACCCAGTCCTATCACCACTGAAAGTTCGGAAGAGAAGCTCAAAAGAAAGAGAAAACCTACCAAGAAAGTCAAAAAGACAAAGAAATACATCACTAGCAACAGCTCATACAGTGAGAGTTCTGAAGAAAAAGTAAAGGAGATCAAGGGCAAGAAGAAAAAGTCCAAGCCAGAATTGATCGAATCAAGTGATGATGAAAGTCCGACTAAGCGCAGATTCTATGAAATGGAGAAAAGAATGAACAATCTTGAGCTTAGGGGAAGGGGAAACGTTCATACTCATGTGAGGACTACTACCTTGGCATTGAAGGGGACGAAGACGTGAAAGGCTAGCCCAGAGAATTCATCAGATATGATGGAACCACTTGTCCACACGTTCATCTTTCAACATTTTTCAATGATTGCTACAAAATTCGGACAAATAACAGAGCTTTGTTTCGATATTTTCCAAGAAGCCTTGAAGGCATTGCCGCACAATGGTATAAAGAAAATATCAATCCGATGGAGCTGAAGGAGTTTGACAAGTTGATTAACATGTTTGTTGAAAGATTTGAACAAAATGCTTCCATGGCTCCAACCCTCAGTACCATTTGCAGTCTTCATCAGAAACAGGGAGAAAAGGCTCGAGAATTCATCCAAAAATGGAGAATTCAATACAATAAGATGAATGAGCCCATTTCTGAGACACAAGCCTTGTCACTCATTAGGAAAAATCTTGTCCAACCCTTGAAAAGTCTCATCCGCAATGCTCCAATCAAAACCTTTGCTGAGTTAATTGAACAAGCAAACTCGATAGAAGAAGGGATTGAAGAAGGAGATTTTGATGGAACTATTGCTCCTAAGTACAAAGAAGATGGAAAGAAAGGAGGAAGGACACAACTGCCTGCACAATTCATAGACAATGCTGGCATTAGAAAGGACCATGATAATAACTACAAGCATGACAAGGGAGTCAGTTTCAAGAAGAACACATAATTTCTCAAAGGCGACGATGAAAGGAAAAACAAACACTCAGGTTGGAGCTACGACCGGAAATTCACTCCTTTGAGCCAGTCTCGGGAGAAGATCCTGGAATACCTTCTCGCCAAATGAACTATCGTTTTGCCAAAAATATCAGAGCCTCCGAAAATGATGGGAGGAAATAAAGAAAAACTGTGCAAGTTTCATCATACCCCTGGTCATGACACTGAGGATTGTTTTGTCCTCAAAAATATTATTCAAGACTTCATCAACAAAGATCTCAAGATTTGTGATGATAGTACCCCTGAGATACTAAAGAATCCATTCCTTGACCACGGGAAGGCGGCAATAGCCATGATCACTACAGGCACTCCACTTCCGTACCATCCACAAGAGCACATTCGACCTTATATTGGGAGCAGCTCACACAAAGTCATGGTGGTAGACCAAGGTAAGGAACCTCTAGATTTCATTGCTATGGTGAATGGCAGGATAGAAAGTTTGCCCAAGAAACTTCTTATGATTCCAAAGACTTTTATCTTACAAGGCGACGAATCATCAAATGACTCCTCAGATGAAGATCCATGCTATTTAGACGTTCTCCCCTTGGAAGAGCGTATAGATGAGGGAGACTCGATTTAAGCTTCTAAAAATCAGTCAATTACCTTCTCAGAAAAAGACCTCTCAAAATGGGGATATTTTCATGAAGATACTCTTTACATCGTCGTTCAGGTCAATGGGATGACAGTGCCACATGTTTTGATTGATGGAGGAAGTGGTTTGAATATTTGTCCTGATCTCACAGCTAAAACATTGGGGTTTCGTGAAAACAAATATCGTTCTGATAATACCAAGATCTACGGATACGATGGCCGATGCATGAACAGCAAAGGTACCCTCGACATGAATGTGATCATTGAAAATACTAGCCATTGCATTGTATTTCATGTGGTAGATGTACCACCATCATACAACCTGCTTTTGGGACGACCTTGGATCCATCAAGTACGAGGGATCCCATCCACTCTTCATCAATGCCTGAAATGAAATTTTGGTCCATCAGTCATCACTGTCCGTGTTGAGGATCCGGTCGAGAGGTTGATGCAACCTATGCTCCCTAGGCCAATTGATCTGGTAGATGTACCAAGCATAAAAACAACAAAGGACAGACCTTTGGAAGAATGGATGCAGAACATGGAGATAGGGGAACCATTCGGGACTTCTTATACTATTTCAAGCAATCGTGCAAGTTATCAAGAACACCTATTGTATGTTCATTTCATGAAAAACCCCAAGGGTTTTCAGTTGCTTCTGAAAGGTGGCTACCGTCCATTCACTGGCCTTGGGAAAAATGAAGATGGCATCTTGCAACCGATTAGCATCTCTTTTCAGATGAACATGAGAGGACTGGGATATCATGAAGGAATTTGAAGAAGATCTTGGGGGCTAATAGTATTCACTTTTGTTTCAAAATCCTCTTATGAATTTTGTAATTTTAAACATCTTTTTGTCTGGTCTCATGAGAGGACCCATTCTCTGAACTAAGAACTTTTTTTTATATGCAAATGCAAGTAATTTTTTTTTTTGTCAATTTCGTCCAACTCTTTCCTTTATCCTCTTTACAGGATGTCGGAACTCAATATGTCTCAGTTTATTCTTTTTCCACGAAAGTCCCCCCAGAAAGCATTTATCGAACAAGCAGTCGGTGAAATGGAACCTATGGCAATACCCGAGTCAGAATTACCAGAATTCACTCAGATTCAGAAACAAGAACATCCTTCATCTTTGGTGAATGATCCAATTGAAGAAATTAATATTGGAACCAGTGAAGATCCTAAAATTCTTCAAATTGGCACCAATTTGTCAGTGGATGAGAAGAAAAGATTGGTGGACTTTCTTATAAGTAACCAAGAAGCTTTTGTTTGGACTTATGAAGATATGCCAGGCTTAGACCCCCAATTGGTCGAACATCGTTTGCCCTTAAATCCTAATTGCAAGCCGATTAAGCAAAAATTGTGCAAGCTTGACCCTCGACTAGAAGGCCCTATAAAAGAAGGACTAGGGACTTGCTAAAGGCAAAATTCATTCGTGCCATCGATTACCCCGAATGGTTGGCGAACATCGTGGTGGTCCCCAAGAAAAATGGCAAAGTTAGGTTGTGCATCGACTTTCGAGACTTGAACAAAGCCACACCGAAGATGATTATCCTCTTCCAAACATTGATCTATTGGTAGACAGTACTGCAGGTCATGCAATGTTTCTTTCATGGATGGATATTCGAGATATAATCAAATCAAATTAGCAGTCAAAGATCAACCTAAGACCGCTTTTACTACACCCTGGGGTACTTTTTGTTACACGGTAATGCCATTCGGGTTGAAGAATGCTGGAGCAACCTATCAAAGAGCCATGGCCGCCATCTTCCATGACCAGATGCATAAAATCATGGATGCATATATCGATGACATATTGATCAAATCCAAGACAAGAGAAGATCACATTGAAACTCTTGCCCAAGTATTCGAGAGGCTTTTACAGTACAAGCTTCGCCTGAATTCTCAAAATGTGTGTTTGGGGTTGAGTCAGGCAAACTGTTGGGTTTCATGGTCAGTAAGAAGGGAATTGAAATGGATCTTACAAAAGCTAAGGCAATAATCGATATGCCACCACCTACCAATATCAAGAGTTGTGAAGCTTGCAAGGACGAATCCAATCCATCAGACGATTCATTTCCAATCTGGCCATGAGATGCGAACCATTCAACCAGCTACTGAGGAAAGGTGTCAAGTTTGAATGGGGTTTGAATGCCAACAGTCATTCGAAAGGATCAGAAATACCTTCTAAATCCACTCATTCTAAAACCACCAACGTTAGGCAGACCATTGCTGCTTTACATCACAGTGAATGAGTCAGCATGTGGCGGCTTTTTGGCACAATATGAGGAAGGAAGTCGCATCGAACATGCAATCTATTACATTAGCAAGACTTTTGTTCAGTACGAAAAGAAGTACTCTCCAATAGAGAAACTTGTCTGGCATGGTTTGGATGTGTCAGAATTGAGACATTATTTATTAGCTTGTGAGGTCAAGATACTCTCCAAACTAAATCCTCTCAAGTACATCTTGGAACAACCATTCCTTAATGGCGTATCGCAAAATGGCAAGTTCTGTTGATGCAATATGATCTTGAATATGTGTCTCAAAAGTCAATCAAAGGACAAGCAATTGCGGATCAGTTAGCAGACTTCCCTCAGTACGAAGAAATCAGAACAAATGATGAGTTTCCAGATGAACATGTACTAAGATTGGAAACGGTTCCGACATGGAAGATGTACTTTGACGGGTCCAGAAATGTGATGGGAGCAGGCATAGGCATCTTACTCATCACTCCAGAAAGCGAAATGATCCCGTACTCTTTGAAACTTGATTTTCCATGTACCCATAACATGGCTGAATATGAAGCCCTCATACAAGGACTTCGTTCTTTATTGAGTTTTCAAGTGAAAAGAGTGAATGCCTTCGGCGACTCTCAGCTTATTATAAACCAAGTGAATGGAGAATGGCAAGTCAAAGATGAAAAGTTGGTGCCATATCAAGAAATTGCTACCTCCTTAATCTGTCAATTCGAAGAAGTACAATTGGCTCACGTAAAGAGAGAAGGTAACCCTATTGCGGATGGCCTCGCGAGCTTAGGATCGACCATCACTTTTCGAACCAATGAAGCAATCCGTTCTTTTGAGATTGGAAGATTAGAACACCCTGCTTTTGAAACGATGACGCATGTTCATCATATCCAAGGGGGAATACGCCTTGGTACCATGACATCAAAAGGTACATTGAAAGCGGAGAATTCCCGACTGAAATGTCTAAAAATGAACAAAAAGCAATACAACGTATGTCAGCGAGGTACTTTATCCTAGCAGGGGTATTATACGTGGATTTAGCACTGAATACTCTCGGTGCCTTGATGAAGATAGGCAACAAGAAAGTAATCGAAGAATCACATCGAGGAGATTGTGGAGGCCATGTTG